>NC_040037.1:5900018-6165024 GCF_003713205.1 Coffea eugenioides
AAGACATTAGTTACCACAAAGGGACCAATCCAACGAGAACGTAGCTTACCTGGAAATAACTTCAATTTGGAGTGATACAGTAGAACTTTTTGTCCACATTCAAATGTCTTCCTAGAGACCTGCTGGTCATGAAAAATCTTGTTTTTTTCCTTATAAATCACAGCATTCTCGTAGGCTTCATTGCGAATCTCCTCCAATTCTTGTAACTGCAGTTTTCTTTGAATTCCGCCCTCTTCGATATCCATGTTGCATTGCTTGACTGCCCAAAATGCTCTATGCTCGAACTCGACAGGGAGGTGGCATGGCTTCCCAAATACCAAACGGTAAGGGGACATGTCGATTGGCGTCTTGTACGCCGTTCTATATGCCCGCAAGGCATCTTCAAGTCTTATACTCCAATCCTTCCTATCGGGTCGAACTATCTTCTCCAAAATTGACTTGATCTCTCGGTTCGATGCCTCCGCCTAACCGTTTGTCTGAGGATGGTAAGAAGTGGAGACTTTGTGCAAGACACCGTACCTCCTGAAAATTGCAGCGATCGTTTTGTTGCAGAAATGAGTACCCCGATCACTTACAATTGCTCGCGGCATCCCAAAACGAACAAAAATATTAGACTTAACGAATTCTGCAACCACTTTGGAATCATTAGTGCGGGTGGCCTTTGCTTCTACCCACTTCGAAACATAATCTACAGCAAGCAATATATAAAAAAAACCAAAGGAAGAAGGAAAAGGACCCATAAAATCAATGCCCCAAACGTCAAAAATTTCAACAAAAATCATTGGGGTTTGAGTCATTTGATCCCTACGAGAGATATTACCCACTCTTTGACACTTATCACATGACTTACAAAATGAGTAGGCATCCTTGAATAGAGTTGACCAATAGAATCCACTCTCTAGCACCTTACGAGCCGTTCTCTTCGGTCCAAAGTGACCTCCACATGCAAAAGAGTGACAATAGGCTAGAATAGATTGAAATTCAAATTCACTTACACATCTACGGATGATTTGATCAGCACCCCGCTTCCAGAGGTAAGGATCATCCCAAATGTAGAACTTTGCATCGCTCCTCAACTTGTCTCTCTTTGCCTTAGGCCATCCTGTAGGAAATTTGTCAGTGACTAGAAAATTAACAATATCTGCATACCAAGGCAAAGATGAGTTAATAGAAAATAAATGCTCCTCGGGGAATGCTTCTCTCAATGGGATGTCATCTTCGACGACTTGTACTCGACTCAAGTGATCTGCTACCAGATTCTCCGCCCCTTTCTTATCTCGGATCTCCAGGTTGAACTCCTGTAGCAACAAAATCCACCGTATCAATCGCGGTTTTGCCTCTTTTTTGGTCAACAAATACCGCAAAGCTGCATGATCAGAAAAAATAATAACTTTAGCACCAAGTAAATAAGATCGAAATTTTTCTAAGGCAAAAACAACTGCTAAAAGCTCCTTTTCGGTGGTTGAATAGTTCAATTGAGCTCCGTTCAAGGCTCGAGATGCGTAGTAAATAGCATGAGCTGCTTTTCCTACTCTTTGACCCAATACCGCACCAACTGCATAGTCACTGGCGTCGCACATGATCTCGAATGGGAGGTTCCAGTCAGGGGGTTGGATAATAGGTGAGGTGATCAATAACTCCTTTAACTTATTGAATGCCCCCTTACATGCTTCATCAAATTCGAAGGATACATCTTTTTGCAAAAGTTGGAACAAGGGTGCTCCAATTTTCGAGAAATCCTTGATGAATCTTCTATAGAAACCTGCGTGACCCAAGAAAGAACGAACTTCCCGCACACTCGCTGGGTAAGGTAAAGTAGATATAACATCTATTTTTGCCTTATCAACCTCAATACCTGTAGATGATACAACATGACCCAAAACTATCCCGTGTTCAACCATAAAATGACATTTTTCCCAATTAAGCACGAGATTAGTTTCTATACACCTTACTAAGATCAATTTCAGGTTATCTAGACAGTTTTCAAAACTTTCACCATATACACTAAAATCGTCCATGAAAACCTCAATAATCTTCTCAACATATTCTGAAAAGATACTTACCATGCATCTTTGAAAGGTAGCAGGTGCATTACACAATCCAAATGGCATCCTTCGGTATGCAAATGTTCCAAATGGGCAGGTGAAAGTAGTCTTCTCTTGGTCCTCGGGTGCGATGGCAATTTGAAAATAACCTGAAAATCCATCCAAGAAACAATAGTAAGCTCGACATGCTAATCGCTCCACCATCTGGTCAATGAAAGGGAGGGGGAAATGGTCTTTTTTCGTGACGGCATTTAGCTTTCGGTAATCGATACACTGTCGCCATCCGGTGGGCTTTCGAATTGGTACGAGCTCACCCTCTTGGTTTGATTCCACTGTCACCCCTGCCTTCTTCGGGACCACCTGTACTGGACTTACCCACGGGCTATCTGATATTGCAAATATAATTCCAATGTCCAGCAGTTTTAAAATCTCTTTCTTTACGACCTCCATCATGAGAGGATTTAATCTCCGTTGAGCTTGCCGTACGGGTTTAGCATTCTCCTCGAGTCGAATTCGGTGCATACACACCGCAGGGCTAATTCCCTTGATGTCGGCGATGGTCCATCCTATCGCCTGCTTATGTTCCCTAAGAACTCGAAGTAGTTTCTCTTCTTGAACCTTTGATAAACCCGCGGAGATGATCACTGGAAGTGTCTCCCCTTCACCTAAGTATACATACTTTAGGTGTTTCGGCAGTGGTTTTAGTTCCAAGACAGGTGCCTGCACCACAGATGGAAGTAACCTTTGGTGAGGTTCGGGTATGAAAATCGGTGCAAGATCATACCTTGTCTTCGTGGTTGGTAACGTTTGCAACGATCCAATCACGCATTTAAGCTCTTCACTCAACTCTACCCTAGAGGTTGTTTCGGACTCAAAGTGCCTGGTCAGGACGACCTCTAGTTCATCCCTGCCTTCAATTTCAAAAACCTCCTGTATAGCAGGGTCAATAACATTTATCGAGAAAACAGAGCCAATATTTGAATCGGATGGATATTTCATGGTTTCAAAGATGTTAAAGTGAACAATCTCACCATCAAATTCCATAGACAAAGTACCCTTATTAACATCAATTTTGGTTCGGGCTGTGCTCAAAAAGGGTCTACCTAACAACAAAGGTGACGGATCACGGGAGTGTTCATCCTCCATGTCGAGCACATAAAAATCAGCTGGAAAAACCAATTCATTAATTTTTACCAAAACATCTTCAATCAACCCGTCAGGGTATGCATTGGTCCTGTCAGCTAATTGAATTATTATCCCAGTCTCTTTCAAAGGGCCTAAGTTTAAGGAAGCATAAATGGACTTTGGCATGACATTAATTGAGGCTCCCAGGTCTAACATGGCCTTCCTAATCAAAGTATTACCTATCCTACAAGGAATAGTAAACATACCTGGATCTCCGCATTTTGGTGGAAGTTTCCTTTGTAGAATTGCTGAAACATTCTCCCTAACTATAACTCGTTCATCCCCCTTCAACCGCTTGCGGTTGGCACACAAGTCCCTCAAAAATTTTGCGTACCTGGGTACTTGTTTAATCGCATCCAGCAGGGGTATGTTGATCTCCACCTTGCGAAAAATCTCCAAGACCTCTTTTTCCTTGTCTTGCTTCTTTGGTTTCTCTAACCTGCTAGGAAAGGGAGGTGGATTAGTTTTAGTTGTAGGAATTGGGTTCGAGGTTACCTTTGCATTTTTGTTGTCTGTGCCCTCCTCTTCCAATTCTTTCTTAATCCGTTCCTCGTCCTTATCTTTAGGAATCACGGGTTCGGGTCCTTGAACTTCCTTCCCACTCCTTAAGGTCATTGCGCTTACAATCTTTGGATTCGCCTCAGGTTGAGATGGCAACTTTCCTTGAACTTGAGACTCCAAACGGTTGATTGTTATAGCCATTTGATTCATTTGATTTTGCAATGATTGCACCTGTCCCAGTTGATTTCTCATGCTTTGCAGGTCTGAATCCGTCTTTTGTTGATTAGCAAGTAATTGCTTCATCATCTCTTCCATGGACGGACTTGAGTTTGAAGGGGGTGGTGGTGGTGGTAGGCGAGGATGATACTGCTGTTGGTGCCCTTGCTGTCTATTTGGCACAAAGTTAGACTGCCTATTTCCTCCATAGCTAAGGTTGGGGTGATCCCTCCAACCAGGATTGTAGGTGTTTGAGTACGGGTCGTACTGCTTTCTTGGCGCGGGCGCGTGGCCAGCCATGTTCACCTGTTCTGCAGTTTCTTCTTGAACCAGTGGACACATTTCCGTAGGATGACCCACGGCAGTGCACACCCCACACACTTTGACTTGTGAATTACTCCCCACAGCTAATTGTCTTACGAAAGATGTTAATTCGGAGATCTGCTGTTGGATAGAGGACGTTTCCACCTCATTCACCCTACGCGTCGGGATGTCCTCTCTTGAACCAAACTGCTGTGAGTTCTCAGCCATCCCTTCAATCAACTCCCATGCTCCTCGAGGGGTTTTGTTCACCAATGCCCCTCCACTTGCAGCATCGATTATGCTTCTGTCCCTGAAAAGCAACCCCTCATAGAAATATTGAATGAGCAGTTGCTCACTTATCTGATGCTGAGGGCATTTGGTGCACAGTTTCTTAAACCTCTCCCAGTACTCATAGAGTGACTCGCCTGGGTGTTGTTTGATGCCACATATCTCCTTCCTTAGGCTTGCAGCTCGAGATGCCGGAAAGTACTTGTCCAAGAATTTTTTCTTCAGTTGATCCCACGTGGTGATACTACCAGGCGGTAGGTAGTAGAGCCAGTCTTTTGCGGAATCCTTCAAAGAGAAGGGGAAGGCCCTCATCTTTATTTGCTCTTCAGTAATTCCCGGAGGCTTCATACTGTTGCAAACGACGTCAAACTCTTGCAAGTGCTTGTAGGGCTCCTCACCTGGTAGACCATGAAAAGATGGCAAGAGATGAATTAGACCAGATTTTAGTTCAAAGGGAGCGTCATCATTTAAATGTGGAAAAGTAATGCACAAGGGCTGCTGATTTAAATCTGGAGCAGCCAACTCCCTTAGTGTTCGTGCATTTGCCATAGTGACTTCCTCTTGGTCTGAATCACTTGAATTGTCACCAGACAAATTTGTCGGCTCAACCTCTGGATCAAGTCCCTGAGGTGCAATATCGTATTGCTCCTCCCTGAGCCGCCTGGTTTCTTTCCTCGTTCTACGCGCGGTCTTCTCTACTTCAGGGTCGAAAATTAATTCGCCTGTACGAGAAGAGCGAGGCATAAACTAGAAAAATACCAGAAAAAAAATGAACTTAAAAAGAAACAAATGATTAACGCCAGTCCCCGGCAACGGCGCAAAAAATTGACAGGTGTCGAGCCTGTGCAATAATAAATACCTACTCGAGAAAAAATGAATTTTCTGTGTATAGTAGTGAGTAGGGTCGAATCCACAGGGACTGGAAAAAATTTGATTCTTTTTAAATTCGAGACACGGGGGATTTTTATCAAAATGAAATTAAAAATAAATAATTAAACAATTTAACTAAAAATAATTAACCAAAAATAAATAATTAATTAATACAATTGTAAATAGCAATTAAATAAATGATAAATAAATTCTAGCCAAGGATACAACTACGCAGACACAGTCCATTCATCCGATCATTGATGCAAAGAAGGTTCACTTAATTTTATTAATAGGTTAGTTATAGTCGCCGATAAAATCTAACGACCAGCTTTTCCTTAATTTATTGATAACCAAGGTACGACCGTTGATTACCCCTAACCAGGAAATACTCCTAGGTACGACCGTAGGAATTAATTTCCTAATTGCATTAAAAACTAGAAAAGCCTAACCCAAATTAATAACACGCTACGAGGGTTATTTAAATCAGATTGCATGTTCTCCTAGTATGTGAAAATACTAGTTGTCACTAATATTAACCAACTAAACAATTACGGATTTAATTGATTAATTTGACAAGAGATTAATAAGTCAAATTGCACATCGGGCCCTTGATATCCAATTAACAAAATAATCCCATGGAAATTAAAATAGAAAACATGCAAATATTAATAAATTAAGGAACACGTAAAATTAATTAGATCTCACAGATATTTGGGACTGCGTCTTCGCGTTGATCCTTGACTAGAGGAGAAAATTAGCCACGCCTCATAAGAAAATTCCCACGCAATTTAAATGGAATCAAATACATAAATAACTAACTAAGAATTTAGGAAGAAACTTGAGTCTCCGTAGACTCTTTGAACCAAAGTTGCACACTACAAACAAGGAAAGGAAGAACTCCTCTGAAAACCAAAAACTACCTCTCTTCCTCTCCGTAGAGAGAAAACTAATCTAATGTCTTCTGCCAGCCCTCCTCTAGTGCCTTTTCCTCCTTTTATCTTTAGCACTAGTTTCCTAAGAGAACTAGTGACGTAGGAATCAAATTGGAAAAGCTCCTTTCATCATCAAAGTCCATCTTGACTAATGAGTATATCTCCCACAATAAGAACACATTTTCTAAATCAATGTTACGTGGTCCCCGCAGAATTCTCTCCTTTTGATTTCTTATTGCTAGTGGACTTGCCAGGACTTAATAATAGGAAGGCAACTCTTCATCAGCAATTCCGTTGGTTTGCACAATTTGGGCTGATTGTGGAAAGCTTTTAGAAACTTTCACGTGTGGAGAAATCTTCTCAAGAAGGTCCCCTTTTAGCACTTTTCTGCTCCACTTTCTGAAATTATATCCAAATACCAAATATAAATATATATTGACAATTAAAACAATATTTGGCACGGATAAAGAGGAAAATTAATGATAAAATTACTAACAATTAATACCCTATCACCCGGTTATAGAAATGGTCCCTGAAGAATAAAATTCTGCTCGTGGACCTCAGCTCTTGTGCTATCAGTTATTTCCCCTTCAAAAAGCTTAAATAAGGATCTTAAGTTCATTAGCCGTTGCTTGGAAATTATTTTCCAATCACGCAAATTATGTTATCAATCAATCAATCTTGCACCACAAAAAAGTAATACCTGAAGGAAATGAACCGACCAAAACGAGTTTAAAAAAAAAAAGAAGTAAAAGAAAAAACAGTACTGAGAGATTCAGAGTACACAACTTGCAAATTCGCCTTTCAGAGAATTACTTTGTCGAATCTTCTTGAATAATTGATCTATTTTGGGTATAATCATATATGCCACCCCCTTTTGTGTCTATATAATTCTATATAACTGCAGCTTGGGCAATTCAATGAATCTGCTTGTCGTTTCATCTAAACAAACAAGGGATTCTCTACCAAATATCCCTTGATTATCCATTCCCAACTTCATTTGAATAGAAGGATTCGACAAAAGATTTTTTTAAGCCGTTTGAATTATTTGATAAGTATTTAAATGTATTTAAGATAACGGGCTACAATTTGGACAAACTCTGAAGTATCTACTTTGAAAGCATATGCAAAGTAATCCGTGTTGCGGTGTCAATGAGAAATAGTCTGCTTTCCTAGAAATTGATCTACTAGTCTAGATGACAGTTTTGGAGACACTATCAATTAATTAGATGCTTCTGCTCCCTATTCAAGTGACTTTTTGGAGCATTGTTTTGTGAAAAGATACTCAATTTACCCTCCAACAATTAATTTACAAGATTCTTTATTTGCATGTAGCAAACCTTTCACGAGCCAATTTTGGTTTTATGTCTTGGATGCCATAATAAGTAGTTACCAACAATTAGGCTCACGGTTTTGTCTCAGCTTATGTGCTAGAGTTTCTTGCGAGAATCATATATATGCTAGCTGTTGACTGCCCAGATACAGCAAGGGCAATCACTAGGCAAATAGTACATATTCAGCTTCCAGTTTCATTCTCATAACTTGGGAATATTTCAATCAATTTTACCGTACAAGTTAGGACAGTTTACATAGGAAAAGAGACAAAACTTGCTAGGCCAAAAACCAGATAACCAGTAGTACGTAGTAATATTACATAATAAGGGCCATTGATGCCACAATAGCTGTCTAGGGAGGGATTAACTCAGAATCCTTTTTTCAGGACATCGAACAATTCACGCACGACAAGTCTCTAGCAAATTTCTAGACCTAAGATTTACTGTTTACTGGTTCAACGAAAGCATTCAGGCAATGCCCCAAAATAGATGAACCAAAAAAAAAAAAAAAAAAAAAAGAACGAAGGAGAGGTAACAAACAGTCCGGTAAAAACTAAGGCATATTTTGAGCCATACATCCACCAGTGGGGTCAGACTTTCCTCATACCTAAGAGGACCAACATAGGATTCCTGGGCAGAATATGTGTGAATTTCCTTGAGTGACTTGGTTTTTACATTGTAAGCCAATATGCAATGAAAGCCTGAGATCAATAACTCCTCGCCGGACTTGGTGTAGAAGAGAGGCTCCCACCCGCTTACACTGCTCAAATTCGCTCCACCAGATATAGCGCACAAAGTAGCCCAAGATTCCTTCACACCATATTCTTCCATGACAAAGAGCTCGCACTTGGATGTATAAATTCCAGCGGTATATCTAGACATGCAAAGGCATCCGTCCAAAATTCCCAGCCTGTAAGTAGTATTATTCCCACCACGTACCACCGCTGGCGTGGGTAATTTGCTAAATCTGTTGGTGGTTTCATCAAAACAAACAATCAAGTCATCATTTTTATCTATCCAATGTAAATTACCGGTGGCTAAAACCGCTGTTCCCCTGAGTTTGTAGGGGAGACTAACTTCTCTCAAAGTTGTTCCCCTCTTCAAGCTGACAACCAAAGCCCTTTGAGAAGGAATTGATGAATAATACACCATTACTACTTTGTAATCATCTGACAACTTGTCGAAGCAAAGTCCATAGGCCACTGGAGAATAAGTTATACGGTTTTCACCAAACAACATCCTACCGCTAAAGTTGATCAAACCTCTGAAAGATCTTGTTGATGGGTTCAAAAGGTAGAAGTTACAATGATTATAGTAGCAGTACCAGGTCTCATAAGTACTGAAGAGCACCAAACCATTACAAGATCCCAGAAAATCTAAATACGGTCGATACCAACATTGCCTAGGAATCTCTTCGATTGCATACTGATCGTCTAAAGAACTAAAACATCTTTTGCCACAACACCAGAACATCGCGCGTTCTCTACCTTTAGTCGCCAAACTGAATCGAGGATCGTATAGCAAAGAGTTCCATAACTTGCAAACCAACTTGAATTGCAAAATCGATTTCACCGGTAATCTGGAGAGTATCTCAACAATAATTTCCTCTGGTATGTGAACGTGTACCATAGTGGTCGTCCTTCCTTCTTCCAAGTCTTCTGGGGCGTATATGGTTCTCCAAACAAAACTCGTATATGAAGAAACATGCTAATTTAACTTAGGGTTCGTCGCGTTCACATTCATTGGACAGCCGTTAGCAAAAAAAAAAAAAAAAACCTTTTAACTAAATTGTTTAAGAGCCCGGGGACAATTAGCGCTAAAATCTATTCAACCACGCCAGCAAAAGTCAGCCCCGGCTTATCTATTCAGCCCAAAAAATTTGGACCCGGCCTAAGTATTACTACTAGGCCGAAGCCTAGCTTACCTGTAAATAGAGAGAGTAGCCATTTGGTATAAATAAAATTGTCGCTTTTAAAAAAACCCCTCATAAACTACCTATTACTTATATTTTCCTCTATCTCTCTTATCATAAATGTCAAGAAGTATTTTTCTTAATGTAATTTTTAATAAAATATAGTGTGATTACAAATTATATGTTTTCTTTAAATTACCTATTGCTTTAATAAAATATAGTGTGATTACACATTTTATTTTGGTGAATTTTTTTTACCTGTTTATCTTCAAAACATAAAATCAGATCTCATAAAAATGATTTCAAGAAAATATATTCCAAAAATTAATATCCTTTATTAATTGCACACATATCATGCTCCTTGAACACTTGTATGCACGTTAATATAGGAGGCAAGAATATTATAGACTATAATGAACATGTGATGAAATATCAATTATTTGTGTGTGTGTGTGTTTTTTTTTTTTTTTTTTTTTGAAGAAAACCATAAAAACTGGTTATTTGCGTATTTTCTGATAAGCAATTAATTCTGCCCATGGACCTCCTAATCAAAGTTACTGACCAAGAAAATATACTAAGCTGCTTGCATATTCATTCCCAAAAAAAAAAATTGTAAATTATCTTTTTACCTTCATATGTTTGAAAGCTTTACCACATACACCGCATATGATTTAAAAATATCCACATAACCTATACATGAATTAAGTTAAAGTGCCATCACTAGTTTTTTTCCAATTAAAACCAACTATCAATATTAAAAAGTCAAAATCAAACTAATAAATTAATAAATTCATCCTTTCACTACTTTTTTTTAATTTTCCAAATACAATGAAAAATTGAGATAAAAATAGATAAAAATTCAAAAATAAAAAATCGCTGTTAAAGATTTGCAGTCGTTAAAAATTTAGTTTTGAAACCTATAATGATATTTGCAGTCGTTAAATATTTGTTATTTTCTAATTCTTGTTTTCTATTTTCTATTTCCATTTCTTCTATTTTTTATTTGAAAAAAAATATGATTTATTAAGAATCTAGTAAGTCAAAGTATATATATATTTTTTTAAATCATCTATTCTCTTCCCAAAGGAAAAAAGAAAATGGGAAAGAAAAGGAAAAACAAAAACAAAAAAAAAGTTGTGAAAGCATAACTTTGTCAATTTATTAGTTTGACTTTAACTTTTTTTAGATTAACCGTTAATTTTAGTAGAAAAGCTAATAACGACACTTTAGTTTAAACCATGAGAGCGTTATGACACTTTTAAGTTTTAACTCAAATCATAAGATGGTTATATAAAATTTATTAAATCAGGAATACGTAGTAAAGGACCAAACTACGTACAGTAGGGGAAAAAACAGTAAAGCACCGGAGCCATATGATGTTCTAGAAAATTAATCAAAATCCGTCATAGAGGACATGAGACAATCAATGCACGGTGTTGCTAGCAAATTACCATGGCTGAAGTAAATTGGCCTTTAGCTATTCTATTTTTGTTATCAGTTAGAAAGCAAATGTCCACAATTTTGATGATATGGGATGCAATTAGTAGGTTGATGACTGCATTTGTCAGCAAATTCTGTGCTAAAGTAAACACTGTTTTGAGTCAATTAACTCTGGAAGAAACGAAACCAATACACAAATTGTTTCATAATCTGCTGCCACGACTGGATATTTCCGCTTTCATATGGCTGGGAGTCCAATCCAACCCACTGATTTGAAGATCATAACCCATGAACTTAGGATCGGAGAGCAAAGACTGCCATAGCTTGCAAACTGACTTAAATCACAAAAGCAATTTCACCGGTAATCTGGAGAGTATCTGAATAATTTCCTCTTATAAGATGTTAGCGACTACCATAGTTTCCTTCCTTCCGTTTTCCTATTCTTTTGGGGCGTGCGGCTCTCTCAATTTTTTGAATTAGGATACGACCTCTCGTCAATACATCAGTGGATTGTTCATGCAAAGGGGATAGATTGCACTATTATCCCAAAAACTCCTATTTAGAGTTTCTTCTCTCCTAAACTATTATAGTGAAAGTTTTATTCTCTCTTAAGTTTTTTCTTATGAGAGTTTTTTGAATTTTTATCTTTTTTTTTGTGAAATTTGAGATATTATAAATTTAGAATCTAGTTTCTTAAATCTGCAACTTCTCTATTATTATTAGATTTAAATTTTTCTTTGGATTTGAACCAATTTTAATTCATAAACGGGTTATCGGATCAACCCATGGATGACCTGAATTCGACCTTTTTTTTCGGGTTCATCGGGTTCGACTTTATTCTGATACGAACCCGTGAAATCTCAATTCAAACCCATTAATTTCATGTCAGGTTCGTGTCATATCAAAAAATTGCCATCCCTAGCTAATTGTCTAGTTCGACCGCCAGAGTAGAGCTCTCAAATGAATTGAGCTACTCCTGGGCTTAGCTTGACTCGGTTTGTATAAGTTTTGAGTTCAGCTCATTGGTTTAGTTCTATTCAAGTTCGAATATAATATCAGTTTGGCTCGACTTGCAATTCGTTCCAATTTGGATTTTCTTTACTGCTTCTCTAAAACAAATTTTAAATTATTTCAGAAACTAAAGTATAATATGCTAAAAGTTTGCTGATTTTTTTTTAATGATATGTACGTATGTATATCATAGAGGTATAATATGACCATTCACTACCTAATTAGTTCTTACACTCACTGCAAGTTTTACCCTTGTGTGTGTGTGTGTGTGGGGGGGGGGCGCTTTGCTCAGAGTTGAATTAGTATATCCATATTGTTTAAGCCTGAATCATCATTATGCAAAGAGAATTCGCCTAGAAGCAATAACAGAGCCAAGAGCATTTCACATCTTCGCCAGTCAAGATGAGAAGGATAGACATGGAACAATTTTGCACCAATACATCAGAATATTTGGCTAACATTGTCTGCGCAAAGGACCTAATTCATATTTGAACGCATTTTATATGTGGAAGTCTTTGACATGATAAATTTCAAATAAATAGGAAACCATAGTTATTCAATAACAGAATATTGAAGCTGAGGCACTTGGTGCATTATGCTAATACTGGTGCTTCAGAGATGCCTTTCCTCAAGAACACCGATTGGTTAGTGCAACTATGGATGAAGGTAAACATCTTTCTTCCATTCAATTTGTGGAGTCCTGCGCTGGCCAAGTCTGCAGCTTCAACTAAACTTTTAATCCATCTGCAGCAAACTAGTGAGTTAAGCAGAGAAGAAAGTGCAGGACAAGATGCCTTAAAATCAAGAACTGGGGTTCTTATGTGGAGTTTTAATTGAAGGTAAACATATGTTTCCCACTCATTTAGTGGTGGCCATGCAAAACTTCTGGAGCACTGTGGAATCTGAGTTGAACTTTAAGAGCCTAAGAGTCAGGAATTCTGGCATTAAGTCAGAAAAGAGAGAAAACAAAAAAAAAAGTTTTGGATAATAAAACTGAAAGCTTTCGTATTAGGCATATAACATTACTCTAGCAATATGCTTTAATTCATACCAGCTGTTACTGGTCTATAGAAAATGAAAGAGAATATACTAGTATAGTACTGATATTCGGAATTCAACATATTGCATTTCTTCTGCCCATAAGTTCCTTAAGCAAATTTTGGTTGACTTTGTCGGGGAGAAAATATCTGTCTATTATTGGCAATCGCTTTTAGGGTGATGTTTAGGGATCATAATAGGAAAGAACTTGACAAGGTAGCATGTTTAGCATCTAAAAGTGTTACCTCTATCACCAATAATTAAAAAAAGATGAGAAGATTTTACACCTAAATAAGAATTCTATAATTAAGGCGGGTGTAAAGGACTACCAGATTTGCTGAAATGGTATATTCAAAGCCAACGATCATCACTGCCAAATTTTATGGTACAGTTGGAGTTGATTTTGTGAAGATCTTCTCCACCTTTTCCATCTACCTTATGTAGCCTGCCTACAAATTGTTCTGGCATCATGCTAATCTTCAGCTTTCTGAGAGAACTGACATACTTTAGTCCCTCGGGAAGCATTTCCATTCTCCTGCACTTCGAAATTTCCAAAGTAAAAAGCTTATGCATTGCTCCTTCGGCAACCTCCCATGCCTCTAAACTGTACAATTTGGAGAGTTTTAAACTCCTGAGCTCAGGAAAACCTGGGGCAGAACAATTCATATTCTTTCCCACGAATGCCTCAATTTCTAAGACCAGGATCCTTAGGTTGGGAAGCTTCTCCAGTGTTTCCATTGGATCTCGTTTAAACTCAGAACCGCTTAACACAATCTCGGTAAAGCTGGAAGAGATTGTACCAACCTCTGGTACTTTTCCCATATGCCCTTCCATTCTCAAAGATTTAAGTACACCACAGCTGAACAAACTGGGAATGAATGACACCCGCTCTTCAGAGTAACAATCAAAATTTTTTATGTCAATCAATGTCCTGCTCAAGTGGCTCGAGTTATTGTTTATGCAGTTGATTATCTGCACCAAGTCCTTCAGCTTTCCTTCCACAGTTGCTGCTAGACTCCGAAGGTTGGTCAGCTTTATGAGGTCCTCAGCACTGCAAACATTTGTATCTAAACCTTCAAGTGTCTCCAGTTCATTCAAGCCATCCAGTTTTAACATACCACAATGATCAGGAGTTTGAAATGCCAGAGGGAAGTATAGATGTCTTAGTCGTTTGAGCTTCCAGATGACATTTGAAATTGTCAATGTACAATCATTCCGAACCCTCAGGTCGAGGGTTTCCAGGTATAAAAATTCACCAACAAATGATGGCAAATCCTCCAGGTAACTTCCTCGAAAACTCAAGTATCTCAAGAAGAACAACTCGCTCACTCCGTCTGGTAGCTTTCCATCCTGAAAACATACTTTATCAAAATCTAGAACTCTTAGCCATCTATGATTATTGAAATTAAAAAATTCCTGTCGCCATGTATGTTCTTGCCCTGATTGGTCCGAGTTGAGGATTAAAAGAGACCGAAGGTTAGCAGAGGGGCAAACATCAGCTAAGTTGTCATATCTATTCAAATATATAGCACACCTTTGTGCAGATGACCTCATTCGTGGATGATTACTGGAAGATTCCATGACCTCATAAAATCCCTCCTCTTCTCCAAGTGATACACTGAAATCTCTTATTAGATCATGAACGTGGCAGGACATGAGTTTTACATCTGAGACTTCATCTTCATGCAGAATTACCAAGCTCCTTACCAACAGTTCATCAAAATATCGCCCTGCCAAGTCCATCGTTGTTTCTCCGTCTTCCCTATACGCTGATATCAGACCTTCAGCAGTCCAAAGCTGACACAATTTGTCTACCTGAATCCCTGAATTGTTTGGGAAGTTTCCCAAATAAAGAAAACTCGAGCTTATACCAAGTGGCAAACTGTAGTAACTTAAAGATTCGGGACGTCTTCCAGAAGAATTTATTATGCCAAGGCTGACTTTCACAGATTCCATATCAATTGTCCTGCTTCTCAACATACTGGCGACTAAAATTATAGCCAATGGTAAGCCCCTGCATGATGAGATTAAGCTCCGTATATTTTGTTCCAGTTCTGGGCCTTGCTTTCCTAGTTCCTGCTGATCTGAACCGTGTTCTGGTGGGATTCCACCATCTGTAATGAAGCCAATTAACCAAACATAAGATTAGAACATAAAATTAATATAGGTTTTGTCTTCTCTAAAAATCTACCCAACAGGAATATGTATTCTACAACAGTTCCCATCTATTAGTCAAAATCATATTTGACAGTAAATAACATTGGAATTTCCAAAATTTTCCTCATTTTCAATCATAATATAACTTTAATTTGCAATTTGCTGCTCAAAAATTACAACTCTAGTTGCCAATTGGCCCCTAAAGAATTTTATATTGGATTTACCATGCTATATATATATATTAATTATTTCAATTTTTGTTTTTTCCTCTTTATCTTCTCTTTCATTTCCTCTCTTATTTTTCCTTTATTTTTATTTTTTTTCCATTCCCTCTTCTCACTTCTTTGTTACTACATCAATATTGATAATTGATTGAGCACAAGCTATAAGTTTTATAGTTATATCTAAGCATTTTTAGTTTCTAGATATATATTGTTTGTGATATAAGTAACAAACTAACTACAACCTCCAAGAAACTTTATGTTGGAGTATGTGGTTAATAATTGGTGATGAAAACTAACGAATTAATAGGCAAATTTTGGCATGATGAAAGAATGAGCAAGAAAACTATGGGAAAACCACACTTTGTAGCCCCACAAAATATATGTTGTTCTTGTTACGAAGCATATTTAATTCAAAAAGTTTAAATTATTAAGACATATATATAAACGTTAAAGTTTGTGATTAATCAATTACTAACAATCATATATTGCTTACTTATGTCAATGCATAACGGTTAAAAAAAAAAAAAGGAGAAGTGAGAGATATACAACAAAAAAAAAAAAAAGATGTTATAAAGAAAAATAAAAAATAAGTAAAATATCAAGGATAATTTCATTCTTACACATGAATTAGGAAGAAAATTGAGTAGAAAATTTTTAGAAGGTAAAGTGCAAGTAGAGTCATAGTTGATAGGAGTATAACTACAATTGTTAAATTAAGGGTATTCAATTCATTTCACCAACCCTTTACCTTTGAATATGAGGCAAAGTGATTAAAAATTAAGTTAAGGGGGCAAAATGTTTCACCTTTGGGGGCTTAGTGCAATTAATCCGGAAAGAATTTTACAAATAGTAGTACTCAGTTAATTATACAAAAAAAAAAAGAGAAAAGGTTAAAGAGAGGCTGACCGTCCTTCAACGCTAAGTCCCGCCAATAGGAGAATAATTCCCAGCTTTGGTCGGGATCGAGATTTTGCATATCCCAGATGAATCCCGCACCAACACGAACAGCTAAATCCCTCTGCCGAGTGGTAAGGATGAATCTGCTAGCATTCTCCTCCTCGGTTGGCAAGGCCATGCGCAGGCTATCCCAGAATTCATAGGTACAACAATTGTCCAGCACAATTAGGCAAACATTTTCTTGTAGAACTTCGTGTACCTGTTGAGCTAACTCCACGTCCTCAACGTCCACCATCGTCATCATCATCAACTCTTTGTTCTTCTTGGTCAGTCGCGAGGGAAGCAATTGGTCGAGTATATTGACCAAGATATCTCTAATCGTCCAGTTGATACCGACGTAGACCCAGGCGAAACACTCAAAATGACTCCGGATCTGATGCTGGTCGTACACTTTGTTTGCAAGGGTTGTTTTGCCGATTCCACCTTCGCCGCAAATGGAAGCAATCACTACTTTGGCATCAGTGTCTCCACGGACTAAAACTTCTACCAGTCCACTTATGGCCTTCTCCAATCCAACAGTATATTCCAAGTCGTTGGAGTAATTAGCTCGAGAAAAGAGCATTTCGGCCTTTTCTGAACTGCGGGAAACTTTTATACTTCTTATATCATTTATACTTCTTATATCACCCATACGTAGATCCGGAGCTTGTTCTCTGTTGTACTCGACGACAGCGTCCCTGAGCTGGTTATGGATGATATCCAACTTTGCGCGCCTTTTGTTAAGACCTTGTCTGCAACTACGGATGATACCCCTGACCTTGTATCCGCTTCCAGATCCTCCAGATTCATGCTGGAGGCCATAAATCTCCACCTCGTTCTCAATTGTAAACAGCAGGCTTCTGATCCTTCTTTTAACTTCTAAAATCCTCTCAGATTGTCGTTCTGTTTCTGTTTTGGATCGTACAAACATCAATGCATCAACGATATTCTCCAGTGCCTCGCAATAAGGAGACAAATCCAACATGTCTACCCGAAAAGGTGATCCTCTTTCAGACATCAGATATAGAAGCCTTTCCCTGGTAGCCGAGACCATGTTAACCAGTGTGGTCATCTTTAGGAAACAGTTGGTGCAACTGCGGGAATGGAAATACTGGTGTCGTGGATCTTGGTTATATTTTTCTCGTCCGATAATCTTTTTACGTCTTTATATAGGAGAACGGATGATATATCCCCTCCTTCCACCGGGGGCGGAGCTAAGACACCAGAGTAAGTGGGATCAAAATTTAGTACAGTAAAATTTATTTTTTAGAAAAAATAAAAATTACTAACATTATATACAGGTTATAATTGTACCGTACGAGTATTTTTTTTTTTTTTGATGTTGTAAAATCAATTCATTATCAATTTTGTTAAACGCATCTTTTTTAATGTAAGTAATTAAACCTCTTGAATTTTTTAAAATAATCTGTGAATCACTATTAACTTGATCTTCTACGGATTTCTTTTATAAAATTTATCTTTATCCTATTATAAATAAAAATCATAATGACTTAATTTCGTATTATAAATAAAAAGTTTAACATCTACTTGAATAATTCTTGTTTTTGAAGACTTTGAAGTTTGAAAAAAAATGATTTGAAGAATTGATTTTCTCACTCCCCACTCAAGAAAGTTCATCCTTTGTGTTTGAAAATTTTAGATGAATTTATTCTTGAACTAACTTCCATAGATAATTTGAAATAAATTCAAAATTATTGTGATGGTAAGAATTATGAATTTTCAATTTTTTGGGGTCAATGTATATAGGAAAGAGAATTTGATAAAATATAGTGGGGTCAAATAAGATGCAAATTAATTTTTTTTAAAATTTTCTAAGTCTAAGAACTAATTTTTCAAAGTTAAATGGGGTCAATTGACTCCACTAGCTTGTATATGGCTCCACCACTGCCTTCCACCCTCTTCACCTCTTTCCATCTCCAATTGTCAAATAAATTTGACGATGATGAAAAGGACCTTAAGAGCTTTTCTCTTACCAGTGGGGGATGCCGTGTCCCCTTAGTCATTCTCTGTTTGGATTCTAAATTATTTGTTAAAATTTGTTTGTTTACATCATCATTATAATTTTTAACACACATTTTTATCTTTTCAATTACCATTTTATCTCACATACATCACATCGCAAAAAGTGCTACAGTAAAAATATCTCAAATAATTTACAATCCAAACAATGGTCAACAACCATTCCCCATTCTCATTGTCTTTTCGTTTCTTGAACGGGCGGGAAAAGGAAAAAAAATAAAAAGGATTAAACGCAACAATATTTGTTCACATTGCATTGTAAATAATTAAATATAGCCCCTAGCAGGGTTTGGATTGAATATGTATCCAATTCTTTTTTTTTTATTATTATTTCCGTATGGTCAATTGGTTATAATTTTTCTTCTTTGATGTGCCGTATTCAAGAGAGATAGGAAATACGTTTGTTTGGATAGTGTATTATTTGAAATAGTATTTGGAATAATTACTGTAACACTTTTTGTAATATGATGTATGTGAACTAAAAAAGTGATTGGGAATATAAAAAGGTAGGTTAGAAAATGTGTTTGTAATGCAAGCGAAATATTATTTGGAATAATTTTGGCATCCAAACACTCCACAATTTGAAAACTCATTTACTGAATAATATGGAAAAATCTTTTCAAATAACAACACTCCAAACATAGCTAGCGAGTTTGTTCAGCTGAGAGACTATTTAGAAAATATTACTTGAAATAATATTATAACACTTTTTACGATGCAATGTATGTAAAATAAATATAATAAAAAAAGGTGGTTAAAAATTATACTTATTATGATGCGAGTTGAATTTTATTCCCTAAACTAATGTAAACAGATAGGCATAGCTGCACATGGAGGCGGCGACATATTCTATTTCTCCGATGGTTAGGCAACTTGTGTACTTGAAAATGGCAGAGTGCAATTAACAATTTCAAAGGTCACTGGCCATTTGATCCGGTGGTCATCACCATATTTGGTAATACTGGAGGTCAGGGGTTCAATTCCTGCCTCCCATAAATTTGTCACAATATGTGGCTGGTCTTAGTTGATCATCTCCCTTTACTCCTTCCCCTAGATTAGGCTAGCTCCACTTCGGTCTTTATTCAAAATGCAGAGTATACACTTTATTTTCTTTCTAGTTTTCTTAAATAATTTGCATAGTTAGATCGCTCTGGGACAAGCTTGAAAACTCTTAGATATTCGTTTGGATGGTAGTTATGGATATATATATATATATCGTAGTATTAAATATATTTAACTAATTTTCTCTCTCCTAAGTTACATGCCTAAATGAAGAGAATTACCAATTATCTGGTTTATTCGTTATTATCCAACTTTTATAGTGAACAATTATATTCTCTTTTTCTTCTAACAATTGTTATCTTTTCTCATCAATTTAAATTATGTTATTTATGGATCCTCATTCTTCTAACAACATTTTGTTTTTTTGAATAACTTCAAAATTGTTTTTATCCATATAGAGTAATTTTAATTAGTCCGACTACAAATGTTGCAGCTATAAGTTTACTAATATTTAGAACTAAACATTCATTCTTGAAAAAATGGATTGCTGCATCTTTTGTATTTAATTTAATACAAATATGTAGTTCTAGGTATATGATTATTTTAACAAATTAATAAGCATTTCAAAGAATGTCTATCAATTTTTTTTGAATGCATTGCAATATTTGTTGTATATTAGTTATAGCAAAAATATGTATATAAGTATTCAAAAATTGGTACAGTATTTGAACATTTAAAATATTTTAATTTTCTAAAAGTTAATATTAATGTATATGTAAAAAATATGTTGATATTTATTCTTGAATTATTTATGCTTGCACAAGTTCACTAAAAAATAATAATAATGTGCTAAAGCATTGGCTAAAGTGTTAGTTTTCTTAAAGAAAAGGTTGTCTTAGTATTCTTTTAAAGAAAATTTTACAATAATATTTTTGTTTAATGAAATTATTCAAAGTGTTTCTCAAATTTGTTGTATTTAAAGAACGTCACTCAATGGCGATAATTAATAGAGTAGAGGTTAAGAAAATATAAAATTTGTAAAATTGCCTAAATCCATTTTAATCTAACTGCAAAGACCATCGAATCAGGAGCCTCACAAGTCGAATCTATCCAATCCAAATCAATTGATGAAAATTTTCATGTATTTGGTATAGCTTATAAAGTTTTAGTGTAAACGCCAAGCAAGTTGTATAAATTGATAAAATTTAAGTTTATCACCAAATTGTATGGATCTACGTCAACACGTGCAAGAATTATAGTAGTAACAGTTTGAATTAGACAAAACCCGACTTATAGGGCCCCAGGGTAGTTTTCTCGTTTCTATGAACCGTGGAGGAAAGGGTTCGGAGCTAGAGTTACTGAATCCGGCTCCTCTTCCAATGCCAAATCGCTCTGTTCATTAAAATTTTCTTTTCTCCCTTCAACCTAGCATCACTGCTACTTTTAAATTGCCCTCCCTTGTAGCAGTTTCTACCAAGAAGTTCATTGGAGCCGAGGAGCCTTCAATCTCGACTAATCCGGTACTTCCATCTGTATAATGCATGACATGCTTTTCTTTTCAACTCTTTTTCTTTTTCAGTTGCGTTTCGGGGAATGGGTGTGTGAATCTAGTTCTTCTGAGTATGATCGAGTACATGGTACTTAATGCGCTTCCTCAATTATGAATTGGTTCATACGATATTAAAATGATGTATGATGGATTTCAAATGCAGGAGGAGCCACAAATAATTTGCATTCGCGTTTGTCCCGCGGCAGATCGAATATGTCAATTTTCCAGCACAAATACAAACCGATAAACACTTCAGGTCAAGATGAAGGCATCCCAATAGTAACAGTCAATCGGAAGCCTGTTCGTAGGATATGCAAGTGCCAGTCTTCAGTCCTTGCTGAACTTGGAGAAAACGGAAAGCTCCAAGACACACAACCCAGATTTGGCCCATTTTACCGCCACGATGAGCCGGCGGTCAATGGAAAGAAGGAAGCGTGGGATAAGGTATTGGAAAAATCTGAAGACAGGAACAAAACCAAAGAAGATTACTTGTTTTCTATAAGAAGGATAGAGAAAAGAGCCAGGGCTATTTATGCTGATGCAGATTCAGGAGACCTGGATGACTCGACAGAGTCTGAGTTCCGCTGGATGATGATTAAAGATGGTTGCTTCTTCCTCCAGTTGGCATTATTCATCCTTGGAGTTCCGTCCAAGACATTGGGGTATTCTTCCAATCACATAATTTTTGGCAAAAAAAGGAACAAGGAGGACGTCAAGAAATGGATTCAAGCGATGTTCTTTGTTGGAAATCAATTACCACTTTTGGTGCTAAACGAGTTAATGAAGCAAAGGTTTTTCCAGACAATTTTGCCTGAGGTGGACAAGGAAACCCCAGCAGATGTGCCCAGGAGGATCTTGTATGAGTCACTGATTTTGCCTGCTCGAGAATATATGGAAAATCAAACTATGACATCTCCAACTCCCCGGAGCGGGCAGCAACAACCTTCTGACTTGCTCCATGCCCTTCACACCTCGATGTGTGGGTCGGGAGGAAGTCTGCGGAATGCCAACCTCCTTGCAAATGAAACAGAAAATGTTGATCTGGAAGCCGGCAGGGGTGTCAACCAGGCCAAGGACTTGACTTTCAGTGCCACGGAGTTGAAAAAAAAGGGAATTTATTTTCAAAAAGAGGAAAAGGTGGGATGTACTCATAAGATTAGTTTTAATGACTACTTCCTCTTCTCTCGTCTTTACTTGCCGGTTTTTACTGTTGATGATGATACGGAATTAGTATTCAAAAGCTTGAAGCTTTACGAAGTGAGTCAGGGCAAGCACGAACGCGAGGTGAGATCCTATCTGCATTTGATGAGTGATCTCATTTGTACGTATGAGGATGTCAAACTCTTAGCAGAGAACGGAATCATCAAGGCAGACAACCTTTACCTTAAAGAAAAGTTGCCGACAATCTTGGACAACATGGTCGGCCAGGACAAGATCAACACTTCAGACCACCATACTTTGAGGATCAGACTTAGGGATTATAACATAGCTCCCTGGGAAAAGTTCAAAATAGTGGCTTTCTTGATTTTTGTCTTCACCGCAGTCCAAGCATTCCTTGCACTGCTTGGTTACATCAGACCCCGACGTTAATGGCTTCCCACAACTTCAAGAATTCAGTTATTGGAGATCTTTGCTCTTCCTTCCCACAACCTGTACTAATGTTTTGACTGGTTCAATGCACCAGTTCTTGCATTTTAAACTGGAACAACAATATTTCATATGTGCAAAAAATGTTTATGAAAGGAAAGAGCTAAAAATAAAGTTCAAAAAAGTGTTATTTTACTGTTGATATTTACCAAAATGTGTTGAAATTTATGATAGGCATTAGGCAATCGCCCCATTCATCAACTTGAGGAAACTATAATACAGCCTTCAACATTTGACTCCCTATTGATAGAATTGTTGTAGTGCCTATTTGCACGCAACCTACAAGAAACACGATACTATATTTTCTCTTACACACCTTCTTCTTTGTTGAATTATTAAGTACTACATTAAAAGGAAAAGCAATATTTAATGTTGGTAATGATACAGGAAAGCTCTTTATTGGCTAGGCATGACCATATTTAATATCTACTATCAGTCGATTTCTTTTCTTTTTTTTTTTACTATTAGTCAATATTAAGCATACACTTGCAAGCAAATTTTAAACTTTACCAGGGGCAAGTTGTAAGTAGGGTTAAAAGATGAATCAAACTATTCGGTACTTAAATCGAGTTTGGCTCAGTAAAAATTCATTTGAGTTTAGTTTGCGAGCTAATTAAACTAAGATCGAACAACAATTTATATTTGATAAACTTTGAAGTTCATCTCGAACTCAACTCGATTAACACTTTAATGAAATTTATATGTAAAAAATTCAAACTACTCGAGTTCGACTTAAGTTGGGCTTGATAAAAGTTCATGTGAACTCAACTCGAGAAGTAAGTAAATCAAGCTTGAACGAATTTCAGAATCATCAAAATAATTAAACAAGCTTAAACAATAAGGCATTTGGCTTGTTCAGATTCATTTATACCCCTAATTGTAGAACAAATTTTGCTGCATGTAATCCGAAATAATATAAACTGCATAATAGAGGTATTAGGCGAACGATCTCTGTCAATATGACAAGCTAGCTAAAACACAAAGAAAAAGAAAGGAAAAAAAATGGGGTATTTTCAGTAGCAGAAGCTCTTTGATGGCTAGGCATGGCCAAGATTTGTCATGTTATTAGTCAAAACTAAGCATAACTTTGCAAGGTGTCGCTGAACATTACAAATACAAGTTATAGAAGAATATGAACAAATGCATTGCTACACGTACGATAGTCAATATATAATACGGGATAATTGAGATATTGGCTGAATGATCTTTATCAGTATGACACCCAAGGCAACAAAATGAAAGTTGTTACGATCAGGGGAAGCTCTTTGTCGGTTAGGCACGACTAGATTTTTTTTTGTTATCCATTTGTCAAAATTGCATAAACTTGTCGCTGAGCACTACAAATGCAAGTTGTAGAAAGAATTTGAATAAATATTGCAATACGTACGATGAAATATATATACATATATATAATACGGGATAATCTGTATCAATATGACATGCTAGCAAACAAAATAAAAGTTGTTACGACCAAGGGAAGCTCTTCATTGGCTAGGCGTGACTACATTTTTTCTTTGTATCTATTAGTCAAAATTGTATAAACTTGCAATGCTGAAGTTGTAGAAAGGATTTGAATAAATATTGCAACGTACAATGAGAAACAAATATATAATATGAGACAATCGAGATGTATTAGCTGAACTGTCTATATCAACAAATATGACATGCTAGCTAGCAGCAAAATAAAGGTTGTTTGGATTAAGGGCAGCTCGTCATTGGCCAGGCATGTCCAGAATTTTTTTTTTTTTTTTTTTTACCTATTGGTCAAAATTATGCATACACTTGCAAGTTGTTGCAGAACATCGTTATTTGTATAGAGAATTCGAAAATTTTTTTGCTATATATCTTTGTCACTATGACATGCTAGCCAAAAAAATAAAAATAAAAATAAAAAAAGATGCAAGGATCAAGAGAATTGAAGCTCTTCATTGGTTAGGCATGACGTACTTGTTACTATTTATTAGTGAAAATAAAGCATAAATTTACGAGTTATTTATGAACTATATTAATGCAAATTGCAGAAAAAATTCATTTGAGTTTAGTTTGCGAGCTAATTAAACTAAAATCAAACAACAATTTATATTTGATAAACTTTCAAGTTCAGCTTGAACTCGACTCGATTAACACCTTAGTGAAATTTATATATAAAAAATTCAAACTACTCGAGTTCAAACTACTTAAGTTGAGCTTGATAAAAGTTCGTTTGAACTCAACTTGAGAAGTAAATAAATTATGAAAAGTACAGTGGTTTTAAAAAAAGGGAAAGGGAAAGGGGAATACATTAAAAGAAAAAAAAAAAAACTAAGACTTGCCATTACTCAAACAAATTATGACTTTAGCGCAATTTCAGGATTTTGTATAGATACAGAATTAGGTGTTAGATATACATCAATGGAGACAAAAAAAATAGATATGAATAGACATACATCAATTTGCAACAGGTACTCTGAAATAATGTAAAACTGGATGATAATGTTTGAATGAACTCTGTCAATTTGACCTGCTACCAAACAGAAAAGAGTTTTTATGATGAAATGAAGATCTTATTGGTTCTTTATCACCACCATATGTTATGATCAGTTACTCAAAATTAAGAAACAACTTGCTTGCAAGCTACTGCTAAATTTTATCAGTGCAAGTTGCAGAAAGAATGCATGGACTCGAAATTATATAAACGTGTGTAGTTGAGATATGAGCTGTGAAAATTTTCTGCTGCTATGACGTTCTCCCGTACCAACAAAATGGTTGGTAATGATACAGGAAAGCTCTTTATTGGCTAGGCATGACCATATTTAATATTTACTACTAGTCGATTTCCTTTTTTAACTATTAGTTAATATTAAGCATAAACTTGCAAGCGAATTTTGAGCTTTACTAGGGGCGAGCGAGTTGTAAATAGAGTTAAAAGACGAATCAAACTATTCGATACTTGAATCGAGTTTGGCTCGGTAAAAATTCATTTGAGTTTAGTTCGCGAGCTAATTAAACTAAAATTAAACAACAATTTATATTTGATAAACTTTCAAGTTCAGCTTGAACTCGACTCGATTAACACCTTAGTGAAATTTATATATAAAAATTTCAAACTACTCGAGTTCAAACTACTTAAGTTGGGCTTGATAAAAGTTCGTTTGAACTCAACTTGAGAAGTAAATAAATCAAGTTCAAACTCGACAAAATAATTAAACATGCTTAAACAATAAGGTATCTGGCTTGTTTAGATTCGTTTATACCCCTAATTGTAGAAAAAATCTCAACAAATTTTGCTGCATGTAATCCGAAATAATATAAATTGCTTAATAGAGGCATTGGCCGAACGATCTCACATGTGAATATGACAAGCTAGCTAAAACACAAAGAAAAAAAAAGGGTCTTGTCAGTATCAGAATCTCTTAATTTGATGGCTAGGCGTGACCAGATTTGTCATGTTATTAGCCAAAACTAAGCATAACTTTGCAAGGTGTCGCTCGCTGAAGATTACAAATACAAGATAAAGAAAGAATTTGAACAAATGTATTGCTACATGCACGATAATCAATATATAATACGGGATAATTGAGATATATTAGCTGAAATATCTATGTCAATATGACATGCTAGCAAGCAAAATAAAGGCTTTTTTTTTTTTTAAAAATCAAGGGAAGCTCTTCATTGGCTAGGAATGACTACATTTTTTTTTTAATCTATTAGTCAAAATCAAACATAAACTTGCAAGCTGTTTCTGAACAAGAATTTGAATAAATATTGTAATATGTAAGATGAAAAAAATATATTATTGGATAATCTGTATCAATATGCCATGCTAGCAAACAAAACAAAAGTTGTTACGACCAAGGGAAGCTCTTCATTGGCTGCTAGGCGTTACTACATACATTTTTTCTTCTTTTTTTTTTTGGTATCTATTAGTCAAAATTGTATAAACTTGCAAGCTGTCGCTGAAAACTACAAACGCAAGTTGTAGAAAGGATTTGAATAAATATTGCAACGGCATAAAGTTACAAGTTATCTCTGAACTATATTAATGCAAATTGTAGAAAAAATTTCACTGAATTTTGCCAAATGTACTTCGAAAACATGTTATATTGTAAGATTGAGGTATTAGCTGAACGATCTCCGTCAATGTGACATCCTAGCAATGCAACACGAAAAGAGCTTGTTCTGATCAAGGGACGCTCTTAATTGGTTAGGCATGAGCAAATTTCTTTTTTTTTTTTTTTTGTTGCATATCCAATTTCCAGGTATTCCGCTACAGGCCCTTTAAATTAACGTAAAATTGTATAGTTTAGATGTTAGTTGAACTATCTTAGTCAATCTAAGAGAGTAGCGGACAAAAGAAAAGTTGTTATGATCATGAAGAGATGCTATATATTAAAAATAAATTTAGAAAAATCTCTTGTTCTTTCTTTCTCAGCCAAAAATCTCCTCAAAAATTTAGTGTAAAGACACAAAAAAGTCAATAAATGACGACTTAATTTCATTTTTTTTTCACACTTCTACAAAAATAGATTAAGTAGTCAAACATAAAAGGGTAAATTCCACTTCGGACCCTCAAAATTCAGATGCACTTCCACTTCAATTCTTAAACTTCAATTTTAGACTAAAGTACTAGTTGACATAGAAATCCGGGCCAGCCATATGAAAGTACGTATCTTAATAAGTTGTTGGGTTAAATGGTGATCTTTAAAGGTGGGAATTGGAAATTTTTATTCATCTTGATCTGTGAGAATCAGCTGTTAAACTTACGAGGGTCGCTAGAGTGACTTTGTGAGTAATTTTGGCCTCTATATAAGCACTCGACTTTGAATTCAACTTGATTTTGGTACAAAAGATGTGATCAATTGATTTTGCATCTATATTTTCTGGAATTGTTTGATCATTGTTTCAGTTACCGTCCATGCAAAATTGTTAGCTTTTCCGTGCAAACTGTACGCGTTGTAAATCAGAAACTTTCCGGCCTTCCACTAAAATGTTTTCCCAAGAACTAATCCAACTCTTCAATTTTATGGTACTTTGTTTGTATGACTGACCCACTCGCTGTCTCTCTCGTAGAACAGAATAGGTTACTGAAATGAATCGTTAGATTTATAATTTATAGCACTGTATGTATGGCTTTGTACAAACACATGTATGTGGTTTCAGTTGCTAGTGATCTTACTTTTGTTTTGATAAAGCCATAATATCTGATGATCGATTTTGGAAAACTTTCCTATAGTTGGAATTATTATGAAAAATAATCATAAATCACATAAACCAGGATTCATTGCCTTGTTCGTTAATCAACAAGTAGGAATAGCAGTCTTATTCTTATAGACATAGTTATAGTTGGTCCCTCAATTACCACCAGGCCACTTCGAGTTAAAGCCAGGTTTTGTTTTAAAAGAAAAAAAGAGTGGGAAATAAACTATGAAGAGAAAATTGCACCAATCGTCCCCCACATATTTTTTATATGAAATTTTAATCCCTCAAAATTAAAATGATTGATTTTAGTCCTTAAAAAATAATAAAGAAATGTTCACTTTTGGTTCTTCAACATCTTTCCGATCAAATTTTGGTCGGAATAATTCAAGGGCCCATCACTGATTAGCTTTTTAAGAGCAAATTTGGCAACTCACTTAATGTTGACCTAATTTCTTAATTCACCCTTTTTTTAGGGCAACTTTAAGTGAGTTGCCAAATTTACCCCTAAAAATCATTTCATGATGGGTCTCTGGTCTATTCCGACTAAAATTTGATTGAAAAATTGTGCTCTTTTTTATTTGTTAGGGGCCATTTCAAAGCAAAAAAATCTTAATTCATCTAATCTATCTTCCTATCAGTAACTTTGAGCCTCATTTATTTGTTTGTTTACTTATTAATTTTGATAACAACGGATGCTTGAAAGATTGACTGAACCCAAATATTTTTTTACCACTAAAGAGAAAAAGGAAATAAAAACCTTAAGATGCAAACATTTGCTCCAAAATATAAGATATTCCTTTGCTTTCAATAAACATAATTAGGCCAGGCCTAGCCAAGGCTCATCCACCATTGTGGCCTGGAACTGAAGACTTAACAAATCACTCGTTCCGGCCTCGTTTGGTACTCTCTAAGTTCTTCTTCTGTGTCTCTGCTGTGTTTTTTCGTCAGCAGCAGCCCGAGTACTGATTATGGGCTTGTTCAAAACTATTTTTTTCTTTTAGCGTGGCAAGGTTCTTTTCCCCTGTGGATTTTTTTTGGAGGCATCTCCATTCTCCTGTTGATTGGAAGAAAGACACAGGATGATTTAGGGCAATCACCCAATGATTTGCCCCATAATTGTACATGTTCTGAGGGCATCCCTATATGCTGTACAATAAGATCTTTTTCTTTCCATTAGGTGGTAAATTACTAGCCTTGATGTTAGGTGAAGTTGATTTTCTTTCTTCCTCCCTTAAGGACACAACATACTCCAAATTTTTATGCGTTATTAGTAGTGTTTTTTGTTATCCTAGATGAATGAAATGTAAGGATAGTATTCTATAAGCAAGGTACGTAGGCTAAAACTTGCTTACTATAGTGTCAAGTTTGATTGTAATTATTGTACAGCAATCATTTTTGACAACTCCACTTCTTGCATTCTTTGGTTCGTTTATTCTCTTCTATAAATGAAATGGAAATCCATCTTAATGTTAACAAGCAGCAACATATTTTCCATTTAGCCTTGGAAGTTGACTTTAAAAATGACAAACAGCAGGGCAGTGAAGACTGCAAATATCATTATTATAAGTTTCAAAACTAACTAAATTTTTAATGACTACAAATGCTTAATGGTGACTTTTTATTTTGTATTTATCTCTATTTTTTTTGTATTTGGAAAAATAAAAAAGTAGTGGAAGGGTGAATTTGTTAATTTATTAATTTGATTTTGAGTTTTTAATATTAATAGTTAGTTTTAATGGAATAGCTAGCTATGGTTAGTTTTAATATTGATAGTTAGTTTTATCTCGATGGGCAGAATCAATTACTCATCAGAAAAAATACAAAATAACTGATATTTCATCACATCTTCAAAAAAAAATACAAAAATAACTGATATTTCATCACATCTTCATTATAGTCTATAATACTCTTGCCTCCTACATTAACGTGCATATAAGTGTTCAAGGAGCATGATGCGTGTGCGAGTAATAAAATATATTAATATTTGAAATATATTTTCCTGAAATCATTTTTATGAGATCTGATTTTATATATGTTTTGAAAATAAACAGGTAGAAAAAATTCACCAAAATAAAATGTGTAAATAGATAATCCTTCTATATCCATTATTTAAAGCAAACATATAATTTGTAATCACACTACTATACTTTATTAAAAATTACATTAAAAAAATACTTTCTTGATATTTATGATGAGAGAGATAGAGGAAAATATGAGTCATAGGTAGTTTATGAAGGGTTTTTTAAAAGATCATAAAGCGACAATTTTATTTATACCAAAAAGCTACTCTCTCTATTTGCAGGTAAGCAGTAAGCTAGGCTTCGGCCTATTAATACTTAAGGCCTGAATAGATAAGCTCGAGCTGACTTTTTTCTAGGTTTTAGTTTTAATTGTCCGTGGGCTCTTAAAAATTTTAGTTAAAAGCTGTTTTGCTGACGGCTGCTCAATAAATACGAACGACAGTTTAACAAACCCTACGTTAAATTAGCATATGTTTCTTTTCTTCATATACGAGTTTTGTTAAGAGAACCATATACGCCCCAGAAGACTTGGAAGAAGGAAGGATGACCACTATGGTACACATTCACATACCTGAGGAAATTATTGTTGAGATGCTCTCTAGATTGCCGGTGAAATCGATTTTGAAATTCAAGTTGGTTTGCAAGTTATGGAACTCTTTGCTATCCGATCCTCGGTTCAGTTTGGCAACTAAAGGTAGAGAACACGCGATCTTCTGGTGTAGTGGCAAAAGATGTTTTAGTTCTTTAGACCATCAGTATGCAATCCGAGAGATTCCTAGGCAATGTTGGGATCGACAGCATTTAGATTTTCTGGGATCTTGTAACGGTTTGCTGCTCTTCAGTACTTATGGTACCCGTTACGACTGCTATAGTTATTGTTACTTCTATCTTTTGAACCCATCAACAAGATCTTTTAGAGGTTTGATCAACTTCGGCAGGAGGATATTGTATGGTGAAAACCGTATAACTGATTATCCAGTGGCCTATGGATTTTGCTTCGACAAGTTGTCAGATGATTACAAAGCAATAATGGTGTATTATTCTTCTTCATCATTTCCTTCTCAAAGGGCTCTTGTTTTTAGCTTGAAGAGGGGAACAACTTTAAGAGATGTCAGTCTCCCCTACATGCTTAGGGGAACAGGGGTTTTAGCCAATGGCAATTTGCATTGGATAGACGTAAATGGTCAGGAGATCATTGGCGGTGACTTGATTGTTTGTTTTGATGAAACCACCAACAGATTTAGCAAATTACCCACGCCAGCAGTGGTACGTGGTGGGAATAAGCCTATTTACAGGCTGGGAGTTTTGGACGGATGCCTTTGCATGTCTAGATATACTGCTGGAATTTATACATTCAAGTGCGAGCTTTTTGTTATGCGAGAATATGGTGTGAAGGAATCTTGGGCTACTTTGTGCGCTATATCTGGTGGAGCGAATTTGAAAAGTGTGAGGGGGTGGGAGCCTCTCTTCTTCACCAAGTCCGGCGAGGAGTTATTGATCTCAGGCTCTTATTGTATATTGGCTTACAATGTAAAAACCAAGTCACTCAAGGAAATTCACACATATTCCGGCCAGGAATCCTATGTTGGTCCTCTTAGGTATGTGGAAAGTCTGATACCGCTGGGAAACTTTGAGAGATGAAACGTGGTAAAATCTTCCAACCTTTGGTGGATGTATGGCTCAAAAATCAAAATATGCCTTAGTTTTACCAGACTGTTTGTTATCTTTATTATGGTTATATGTTGGTCCATCTCCTTCGTTCTTCTTTTTAATTTTTTGGGTTCATCTATTTTGGGGTATTGACTGAATGCGTTCGTTGAACCAGTAAACAGTAAATCTTAGGTCTGGAAATTTGCTCGAGACTGGTCGTGCGTAAAATTGCTCGAGTCCTAAAAAAGGGCTTCTGAGTTAATCCCTCACTGGACAACTATTATGGCATCAATAGCCCTTATGTAATGCTGGACATAATATTACTACGTACTACTGGTTATCTGGTTTTTGGCCTAGCAATTTTTGTCTCTTTTCCTATGTAAACTGTCCTAACTTGTACGGTAAAAGTGATCGAAATATTCCAAGTTATGAGAATGAAACTGGAAGCTGAATATGTACTATTTGCCTAGTGATTGCCCTTGCTGTATCTGGGCAGTGAAATGCAGTCAACTAGCATATATATGATCCTCGCAAGAAACTCTAGCACATAAGCTGAGACAAAACTGTGAGCCCATTTGTTGGAACTAATTATTATGGCATCCAAGACATAAAACCAAAATTGGCTCGTGAAAGGTTTACTACATGCAAATAAAGAATCTCGTAAATTAATTGTTGGAGGGTAAATTGAGTATCTTTTAACAAAACAATGCTCCAAAAAGTCACTTAAATAGGAGCAGAAGCATCTAATTAATTAATAGTGTCTCCAACACTGTCATCTAGACTAGTAGATCAATTCCTAGGAAAGCAGACTGTTTCTCATTAACACCGCAACATGGGTTTTGCATGTTTAGGCTTGGACGATCTAGACATGCTTATGATTTTCTGATTACATAAGAGAATGTGGTGTAAGGGAATCATGGACTGTCAAAGATGGTCAATATTCTATTCAAAGATGGTTTTTATGTGTCGCAAGATTGTTCCCATCATTTTTTTCTAGGTGTTTGAGAATTATATAGACACAAAAGGTGGTGGCATATATGATTATACCCAAAATAGATCAATTATTCAAGAAGATTCGACAAAGTAATACTCTGAAAGGCAAATTTGCAAGTTGTGTACTCTGAAATATGCTTGAATCTCTCACCATTGTTTTTTCTTTTACTTCAATTTTTTTTTAAACTCGTTCTGGTCGGTTCATTTCCTTCAGGTAGTATTTTTTGTGGTGCAAGATCGATTGATTAATAACATAATTTGCGTGATTGGAAAATAATTTGCAAGCAACGGCTAATGAACTTAAGATCCTTATTTAAGCTTTTTGAAGGGGAAATAACTGATAGCACAAGAGCTGAGGTCCACGAGCAGAATTTTATTCTTCAGGGACCATTTCTATAACCGGGGATGACAAAATATGCTAGGACACGACAAGCTTGATTGTTAGGAAAATATTAAATGCTAGGACTGTAAATATTAAGCAGAAAAGGTGACTCTTCTTGAGTATGAGGACTGTTGATCAAAGTATGAGGACTGTTGCGATTTTTAGGCACTATAATACAAAGGATTTGGAAGTTTAAATGTTCTATTTGCACTTGGAAGCCCCTCAATGCTGCTCCATTGGTCGCCAAGAATGCCCCAAATGCGATATCCCTTGCTGATCAATTGTTTCCTTACATCAGATTTGAATCCCTGGATGTCCTTGCATGCATCATCAGCTCCCCTGCAACAATAGAGCAACAGATCAATGAGAATAATCTCAAAAGATAGGTAGGCACCATTTAGACCGGATGCACAGAATCATGTTTTAAAAGGATGCATATTGTGCTAGCAAAAGAAATCATATCCAAACCTTAATAAGAGACTGTTCCAACCAAAGAAGCCCTCATGGACAAGGTTGTCGACTGTGGCAGATCTGAGATGCTCCATCCTTGAAGAAACCAAAATGATCCGAACTCCTCGTGATTTAAGCTCATTGAAAAGCTTCAGAGAGTGCTGAAGAGCTGGTGCTTTGCCCTTGCTCATCCACTCTTCCAAAGAGGTCAAGTTCAACTTCTTTCCCCTATTAAAAACAATATATGGTAGGAATCAGGCTTAAAGTGACTGAATAATAGAATCTTATAGCTGAAATAACTTACCCAAAACCATTTTTCTTGTAGTAAGGGACAGTGGACAAAAGAGTATCATCAATGTCAAAGATCCAAGCATCTGTGCCATCTTTCTTGAGATTGCAGCTGGTGCTGATATAGACAATGGATTCATGAATAGTCCTCTCAGAATCCACCTTGTATTGAGTTGATGTCATGTATTTGCCCATGTATGAAACACATTCATCAGGCACAACATCAAAATCCCTGATGTTGTGGAGCTCAACATTCATCCTCCAAGCCTCACAGTAGTTCTTCAAGGTGATTTGAAGTCCATCTTTCCCTTTCTCCTTGAGAATGTTGCAGTCCGCTGCAGCTGAGCCTAGCAGGAAGCAAAAGATAGCTAACAAAATGCCAACACTTCTTGCCATCCTTTTCCTCACAAAGGGTAGTCGGCAATCTACAACGGGCATCGATGGCTGTCTAATTTGTCCGGTTTAAATAGCTACTATATGTGGAACTGGTCAGCAATTTACACTAGGAGGTGCAAAGGACATGGAGCAGTGGGCATTAGTTGGCACATGGAGCTTCTTCTCCATTTTCAGCTTCACATGGCAAACAAGACACCTAATGTATTAAAATAAGGGATCACTCTATCCATAAGATAATGCCCAAAAGTCTGCAACAAATATACTCCCTCCCTTTTTTTATAACTGTCGTTTAAGGTTTTACACACCAATTAAGAAAAGTTTTCATTGCTTAAATCTATACACCACTTTCCTTTTATACCCTCATTAATTATTCAATTCACCCATGTTTTCTAGGAAAGAATATGGAAGGGCAGAGAGAAGCAATAATTACTAGGAGTAGTAATTAAGAATCCTGTAAGAGAGATAAAAGGGTAAAATTGTGAAAAAATAATAAATGCTGCATGGGGATAGTAAAACGACAGATAAAAGTACTTAAGAGCAAATTCCTTAAACGACAGTTATAAAAAAAGGGAGGGAGTACTAAAGATTGTCAAATGGTAATTAACTTAAGTTAATTAGAATCTATAAAACAGTCACTATGCTAGGAGGCTTAGCATGTCTCGGACAGTTGACTATACGCTAGCATTGTCAAATGCGTTGGTCTTCATTTTTGGAAAGTTCCTCAAGTCTTCCACATTACGACCGAGTTATAAAAGTCTTCCTCAAGTCTTTCTTAAAACGTCATAAAAGCATATCACACGGGCTCCATCGACTGACTTTCATTTAGGAGCCACTGACTTTAGTTTGTCAACGTATTGGATGCCCATACAAAAAATGATCGGTGTGTTTGTCAACGTATTACTACCATTTATTGATCAGAATTGTCTGCAGCAGCAGCAGCTGCGCCTGCATCCGTGCTGGAGGAACATTAATAGATAGATTTTCTTTATTATCCCGAGGAACTTTAAAATATTAAATCGATTATTTGGACGTGATCAATCTGACCAATCTCAATAGTCTAAATCGAGTATTGTTGCAACCATAACCGGCTAATAAAATTTCGTTTTTTAACCAGCTAATAGAAATTCCTTTTCTGGGTTGCCAAAAAGTATTGCAGGGTTAGCAGGCAAGACAGTAGCTAAAGCCATATGTGCAATTATTTCTATGTAAATTGAGTTTTGCGACAGTATCAAATTTTCTCACTTTTCCATCAGCCATTTCCACAGCTATGCTTTAACAATTGGAAGCGCATTCAACAACAAAAGTGTAGCACTTGGATACATCAATATACAAAGGGGAAAACATATAAGTTAGGAGAAATCGTTCAAAACGTTCCTCACATTTTGTAAAATAACTTTTTTCGTCCCTCACTTTTAAAAATATAATTTTACGTCCCTTATAAATTCACATTGATTAAATTTGGTCCCTACTTAGGCTTCTGACTAGTTTTTGATCGGAATTCACCACGTGCCTTGCACGTGATCATATTTTAAGGGCAAAATTATCAAATCAAATTTTATATAATTCAATTCATAATCTCTTACATTTCACAAAATGAATTTTTTCATCTTTCACATTTTTCAAAATGAATTTTTTCATCTTTTTTTGATCATGTGTGTGAACAATTTTTTTTTAAATCCATGTATATATCTATTTGATTTCAACTGAACAGTACGAATAGCATGTAAAATCAAATAGAGATATATTACATACTATTCGTACTGCTCAAGTGAAATCAAATAGATATATATATGGGTTTAAAAAAATTGTTAGTTTTTCACTTATATTCATTTTCTTTTACTCGAAATTTGAAAATAAAGAAGACATTTAATCCTAAATATTATCAAGCGTTTAGATCGAATTAAATTTGGATAGAAAAAATAAAAAGAAAAGTATGACAAAAAAAAAATAAGTGATTGGCATTTTCAAATTTTAAAACAATCACAAAGCAAGTAATTCAACAGTTGATCTTAAAAGTGTCGAGTAGAAATTTCATATTTAAACTAAAATTTGTTAGCATGATTATAGAATTCGAGTTAGGACCCATTAATTAGATGACCTTATTATATAATTCAATAAATAAATTATTACCAAAAGAGAAATGTCACAAATATTGAATAGGTTCAAGTGGTGAAATCATATAAATATATACATGGGTTTCAAACAAAATTATTAATTTTAAACCCCTATATATATCTATTGAATAGCATGTATATAACTACGATTAGCATGTTTAGATGAAATCCAATAGAGATAAATTACATGTTATTCGTACTGTTCAGGTAAAATCAAATAGACATATACGTGGGTTTATAGAAAAAAAAAACTATTCATACACATGATCAATAAGGGATGAAAAAATTCATTTTGAAAAATGTGAGGGATGGAAAATTTTATTTTTTGAAATGTGAGAAGCGAAACAATTCATTTTGTAAAATGTTAGGGACGAAAAAATTCATTTTGTAAAATGTGAGGGATTATGAATCAGATTATGTAAAAATTTAATTTGACAATTTTACCCTTAAAAAAGAATCATATGCAAGTCACGTGGTAGATTCCAGCCAAAAACTAATCAGAAACCTAGGTAGGAACCAAATTTGGTTAATGTGAATTTGTAAGGGATGTAAAATTACACTTTTAAAAGTAAGGGACGAAAAAAGTGATCTTGTAAAATGTGAAGGACATTTTGAACGATTTTTCCCTATAAGTTATTTCTTCTGTCGCTATATAAACTTGCTGCCAAGCCTACACTATTTTTAGGGATAACATGCAGACTGTTCTTCTGGACCAAAAAAAACCACTCTCCCGCTGAATTACTATTTTTAGAAGTTTTTATATAAAAAAAAAATATTGTAATAATTTGATGTATGCGAGATTTAATTTAAAAAATATATTCATAAAAATGTAAAAAATTTTCAACAGAAAATCACAATCCAAACAAGGAAAATGCAATTCTAATTCTGCCCCCAAAGAATGATGGTCAAGATAAATGGTACCATTATGAGTAATTCTCAAAGAATATTCCGGGTGCAAATGGCAAAACAGTAAGAGACACTAACTACTATTACCAATTTCAGATTCAACTCCGTGCTTACTCGCAAGTAATAACTAGAAGACGAGAAAAGTCAACTGAACTGCCTGCAGTTCTTTGAGACAAGTATACAAGCAAAATGTGCGTGAAACTCTTTAATGGAATCAATACGATTTCTGATTATTAACTCAACAAGTCTGCCTTGTGCATGGGCAACAGATTTAAAAAAAAAAAACAAATCACCACCACCCAAAACTTTCTACATTTGAGCTGATCCTAAGATCTTTGTCGTATGAGATCTCCAATTAGTGAAACAGATCCAAAGCAAAAGGAAATGAGAAGCAAATCCTCTGAATCACCACTTCTATATAATACTACCAGTTTTAAATTCCTTCCAAATTCACAGCTAGACTTTTTGTTTTGCAAACCATGGGAATGCCTGTTCAGACAAAAGGGAACTGAACAATATTTAAAAACAAAAAAAAAGGGAAAAATACTTGAGCTAGAGAGTTTCAAGTTTCAGCAAAGCCAACTGCCATTCACACACAAAAAATATCATACAAAATCTCGTACTTGTCAAAGTTTAACTAAAAGTGACAAGGCAGACCAAATCTCAAACAATGGCATTAGCAGCACTAGCAATCCTGGGCCACAGATCAGCACACTCCTTCCCTATCGGACCAGTAATAGCAGACCCTAAAGAAGACAATAGTTAGCATGTAAGACATGAGAACAAAGAGCAAAAAAAATAAAATAAAATAAAAAATAAGAAGAAGAAGTTTGAAACATCGAAAAAGAATATAAAATGAAATGCAAGAATGAATTTTGATAATTATGAGAGCTTCTAATAAGCAAATCTTGCTGGTCCACAATGACATTTAAGTGGAAATTAATAAGGAAATTAACTAACACTTGCTATTACCGTCCATTGCTTGGTCAAGTGCAACAAGATTCAAAATACTTGTATTTAAGCATGCATTCGCACATAATCACCATGGTTTGAGCAAATTGTATACCTTTCATTTCACCTTTAGGATTCACAATGACACCCGCATTATCTGCATAAAGACAAACAACTCAGGTATCAAACATTGATCAAATGAAAAAAGATATCCCAAATCCCTGCGCATGATCCCCAAGCAAACAACAGACAATATGAATACTAGTCCAAGTATTAACATAAAACAAGGGAATGCAAAGAAAAGCAACTATGAGCTCATGCGCTCCCCGTGGAGGTAATTCTATAAAGGTCATTCCCAAAACACGAAAAAACCCAGTGGAGGTAAATCGATAAAGGTCATTCCTAGAACACCAAAAAAAAAAAGAAGAAGAAAATGTCAACTATAAGCTTCTACTTAAGTTGCAATCAATGGTATAAATAAGACTTGGTGGATAATGATGATAATATATGTATCATGCAGCCCTTAACCTTGAGAAACATTTGAGGGTAATTCACACTTATGCTATTTGCAACTATTTTTTCAAAAAAAATAAAATTTTCAAAAATATGTAGAACCAATTCAGAGTTGATTATACATTGGTTAGCAGTTTTCAATAACACACCCCAGATAAATTGTCTGCATTGCTATGCATATTTCAGGCAGAAGATTACACAAGCACACATCTGACCTGTTATTGTAGATTGACATTGTAATTTAACAAATTATATGTAGAAGCTCTTGCTAAAAATGTAGGGCTCCAATGGAGCAGATTTGAGCTTTAAAAAGCTATATCACATCTGCAACGAGGGGCACCTTTGCTTTTCCAGACGTGTAACTGTATCAACCACAGAACATGAAGGTGGATACCTGACTAATGTCTGGTGTTATCTAGTTACCAGCTATTAGTAAAGAGATGGAAAAACCACTATACACAGGTACATAAACATGTAAAAGAGATAGCTGAACTGACAAAATGTTCAGAGCTGTAAATCTCTGAACATGATAACTATGATAAGCAAGTAGTCGGATGAACCCAAATATCATGGGTATTGATCACAAACAAAGACCATAATAATACAATGATAATGCTTCAACCCAAATAGATCCATAAACCATCTTCAGCCAAAACAAAGAAGCAACAGATATGGAACGGATGCCAGGTAGCAGGACCCTCCTTAGACAAAAGGATAATGAATACTTGCATAGACACATCTGACTAATTTGTTTATCTACAAAGATGCAATACTGCTGTGTATTGCATTTAGGGCCCATATGGAGCAGATGTATGCTTAAGAGGTTTTAATACATCCGTAACGATAGGCACACTCCCTTTTCCAGACTTGTAACTGTATTAACCACTAAATGTATGTTAATACCTGACTAAGACTGGGAAGGTCATCCAAGTACAATAGGAGATTCAGCATCCAAACAGAATAAATGTAAAAACACACTTTATCCATCCCACTACAATGAATGAAAATTCTGGCTAACTATTAGACCCTTGCATGTTATAACCTGTCATTTATTGCAGCTATCCATCTAAGAGCTGGAAGATATGAACAATCTGTGAGTAGCGGTAATACTTAACCATCTGTGAGAAGAATGTATCGAATTGCGAAAAGTGAGATCTCATAAGGAAAATCCCGCTTGATATAAATTCGACAATATCATTTCATTTGGCTGGACTAAGGAAGCATCATATCTTGTTACATTCATAGGCTACAAAAGTAACATGGCTTATGATGCATCAAGACAAACCCTAGCCAGCGAAAGCTAGATTTGGCGTATCTCCTTCTAAGCCTAAATTAAAACAAGTTTTCCCCAGTCAACGTCCTTAACAGTTAATTTAAAACCATAGTCTGCAAGACACATTATTAGCTGGACTTTAAACAATCAACACGAGTCTCCTAAGTACCACCTAACAGCAAAGAAGACCCCCGCAGAAAGAGATAGCCATAAAAAAGAGAAGCTCAAAAAAGCACAAGACAAGTAAGTAAACAACTCTCCGAAGTACACCCCAGAGATAAACAAATAGTCATAAACATACAACTCTCTCAAGCAGCACTGAAGGACTAAGCCAAAAGAATTTTGTGAAAATGGGAAGCAAAAAAGAGATTCAAATAATGTGATAGAAATGTATCAACCTTGACAGAGCATGGTTCAATATGATTAAAACCCACTCGATCTTATGACTGACATTCATTTTACTGTAGCTGGTCTCAGGAAGCATCACGTCATGTGCACATAACACTCAAATGTTCTTGAGAAATCCACACATCAAGATGCTGCTTAGCCAGCCATCACTTCTGCACACCAAGTAATGACTTACCTAAGAACATCTCCTTTCCCCTCATCACTCGTGCTGTCTTAGTACAATCACATGAGCACTTTAAAATTAAAAAATTAAAGAAAAAATCAAATTCCAGCATTGTTGTAAAACAATCTTATACAAACAACCAAGACCAACCAATCCATTCTTTAAAGCCCAACGACAAATGATTGAAACAATTATCCTAGATACACTTATGCCTTAAATAGACCGAAAGCTGACAAAGAAGGCCCTTTTGACAAGTCAACATCCACTGAACCGCTAATGACACAAAAAAACCCAAAACATCAAAAACATAGCAATTAATCAATGACCCAACTAACAGACAATGCATATCATTCCTAAAACCTAACATCTAACTCAACTTATGCGACCTCAGCAAATGAACAAAAAAAAGAGAAACCAAGAATCTTTACGAATAATGTAAAGGGTAAAAGAAATGACCTTCAAAATACATATAAACCCCGTCCTTTCGGCGCCATGGTTTCCTCTGCCTCACGATGACAGCTGGCATAACCTTCTTTCTCAAATCAGGCTTCCCCTTTTTCACAGTAGCCATCACCATATCTCCAACACAAGCCGACGGCAGCCGATTGAGCCGGCCCTTAATCCCTTTCACCGATATAATGTAAAGATTCTTAGCTCCTGTGTTGTCGGCACAGTTCACCGTCGCCGCCACCGGTAAACCCAGCGACATCCGGAACTTGTTCCCCGCCGACCCACCTCGCCCTAACCACAAAACATTAAACCAAATACAAAATAAAAAAAAAACAAAATTTTGACGAAAAAGAAAGGGAAAATGGAAGGGACGGAGCAATTGAATGTACCTCGCTTCGACATTGTTGTCAAGTGTTTCGAGTCTGGACGAATTACGGTTCTCCTTCGGTGCCCAGGTACATATGCATATATATAGAGAGATGTCTGCAGCTGTTGTAGAGCAGGGAGTAAATTAGGGTTTTAAGAGTCTTAGATAGCATTTCACGCTTTTCTTTCCAGGGCTCCGTAAAGCACACCAGAAAGCGTGGTACACAGGTTTGCTAATTGCTATATCAATGAAATTTGGGCTGGAGACCGTTTTGAGCTTCCCTCCTTGAGCCCAAAACCAGATTGGGCTATAACTTCAGTGCTGAGCCCAAAGCTCATGATTTTTTGGTGTTGAAACTTGAAAGAACTACTTTTATTCTTTCTTTTTTGAGAGAGATGTCACGTAGTTTTTTTTTCTTGGGGGGGTTCCTTTCTCAAAGTGTCACTTGTTCACATAGTTGATTGATAAATGAAAAAGGGAAAAATGATAGTTTTTTGAGTGGCTATTTGAGTTTCTTGCTCGTGTTATCTTGATTTCTCGTGCTTAAGAAAAAAAACAAAATTTAAGGCCCATCTAGTTCTTAAATCTCAATTCTGAAGCTTTGCATTCTCCAACTTTCTTTTTCTTTGATGTGTTCAGCATCTATGGAATGGTTTCGGAGGACGATATCTCTTGAAACGCACTCTTCTGTCCTGCAAGGGTGAAATCCAGTGATTCCTTTGAGATTAGAGTACAAAGATCCAGCAACTTTTGCTTAGGTTTCATGTGCTTCAATAGCATGATGACTAAGGCAACAATGGCATTAAAATGAATCTGGTTTCATGGGAATATGAATTTGGAAAAAATCCAAGTTGCATAAGTTCTGAAACAAGAAAATTTTGAGAAAGGAAAACCACTACTAACAGGTCATGCATTTAAGGGACAAAATGAAAACTAGACTGACATGGCCAAGCCTATGGCCTCAGGCTCCTCAGACATCTTTCTAAAAGAAGAATCCATGAGAACAGCAGTGAATGTGTAACATCATGAATTAGTTCAGATGTTTAATGTGGTAGAACATATTTGAAAAGAAGTGGTGAGATCTAAACCATCTCTTGAAAAGGAGTAGCTATGATTTTTGGTTCAGTATCTAAACAAATAATAGTGCCTTCGCATCAAACTCGATAGAGAATCAATGGGAGAATCAATGGAAGCTATAAAGTACAAGCTTCAACTTACAGAGAAAATTTCTACAGTTATGTGGTATACACTTTGTACAAGTTGTAATAGTTACTAGTCCACAATGTGTGTAGAACATCTATAGAAGTAAAACTACTAAAACATCTATGCCTCGATAGCTTGTTTGGATCTTATGTTTAAGCATGAAAACACACACACATTTAGGATACAAAATCCAACTAAGAAGCTAAGATCTGCATGTAATAATGGAAATCAAACACCTAGACTTCTTTAGACGCTTTATCTGATTTAGATATTAATAATCAACTTCAAATCCATCTACGTTTCTCTAGCTTTGATATCTAGAAGTCAGCAAAACTGGTTGCTTAAATCAGCAAAATGCTTAGTACAAGCTGACAAGAATACCAGAAAGAACAGAGCTGAATCATGGAACACAAGCCAAATGAAGCATGTACAAAGATCAGAACAGTGGCAGCAGGGCAAGTATAAATAGGAATCTCAGAGCCTGAACCTGTAATTTGTTTAGTTGTTATGGATTGGAAGTTGAACATTTTGTTTCAACTACACTTTGAAATTCAAAAACAGTAAAGAAAGAGACACTTCGAACTTCTAGGTAATACAAGCAGAGTTATGTGAATGCATACAGTAAATTGAAAATAAGCAGAGAAAATAAGCAGAGTTACGTGATAATGTTGAAGTACGGTAGTCAGAATATGAAGCTTTTGCACGCTTAAATTAACTCCAGACCTATACCTTGCCAAATTCCATGTAGATACAAGAAAACAGTCATCTAAACTGTCCACCTCATTATATTCAAGATGATTACCTAAAATAAGAATAAGATCATAAAACTAACGAAAAATGAATCAAATTACATAAATTAAGCTTAAAACACAATCTTAAAACAAATTCACCTCAACAGCAATTAGTTCCCTGTGCTTTTCACAAATGAAGTATTATGGCATCAAACCACAGAATGAAACTAAGAAAACTCAATGACACACACACACACCCCCCCCCCCACCAAAAAAAAGAGCCCACAACTAAACACAAAACTAAACAAGATAAAAGAACCATCTAGAGACCTTTCAGTTCAAGAATCCTAAATCCAAGTAAAATCTCTTTCCATAGTACTAAGCTGATATACTTCATCAAGAAAAAGAAGCAACATTGCCTAAAAAAGACGCAGCAAAAGCTCAAAGAGAGGCAATCTTGGATACTGGAAAGCACCACAAAAACATATCATGGAGGCAAACAACTGAAATTTAAAGAAGAAGGAGATCAGAAAACTGACCCTCATTATACTCCATTCCCTGGTAAACAGGAACTTCACACCATTGCAAACAATAACTACTGATTGAGAAAAGCTTCAGTCGAGAGAGTGAGAGAATGAGGGGTCCTTGAGCTTAGAATCTTAGCAGGGAGTAGAATCAAGTCCTTAGTATAGTGTGTACTCAATGTTCGAAGCTACAAATTCAATTAACACTATGTAGGTAGAAAAAAATTAAAAAAAATTGCTATGTAGTAGAAAAAAATAAAAAATAAAACTCAGCAGCACTTGGTCTCCGTGGAATAAATTGCCGAGAGAGAGAGAGAAAAATTTACTAGTGTGAAATATAATTGCTAAACAACGTAGAAAAAGGCCTACTGCCATTAGATGATGAATTCTGAAAATCGAAGACTCATCATGGTCAGCGCCAGCCTCGTGGCATTTGTAGGTTTCTCTGGCTATAGAGAGAGAAGCAAACGAATTTACAATAGTACAATACACTTGCTGAACAACATACAACAGGCCCTAATGTGACTGGCTGATAGATCCCAATAAACTGAAGTCTCCTCTTACCCAGCTCCAGCCTCAGTTAGAAAGATCAGTGCCGCAGCTTACCTCTTTAACAAAACATTTCTCCATAAAATGGCTAATGCATAATCAAAGGCCCTTAAATCTTTTCAAAATTAAGATTAGACGTACAATATCTCCAATGGATGGATAACATGGAAGCAACCTCTGCATTCAACAACAGGAAGAATATGAACCATGTCTCTTTCCTTCTCAAAAATTAATGGGCATTATTCTTCAGCAACAAACACAGTCAGTGTTCTTTTGGGATGCAGTAAGATCACCTCTCATGGCTTTCCCTGGTTGTAGTAGGAAAGAATGCCATAGTACATTTGCATAAAACCAAATGCTAACGTCAAAATAGAGGAAATAATAAACATCCATTTTAGCGGCTTTCGCCACTGCCAGGGTTGATTTCCTACTATTTCTCTTTTAATAGAGTGCATATTGCCAGATGAAACCAAGACATCCAAAGTTCCTAGAAGTCCTAGTAAGTCTGTTGACTGTCCTTGAACAACTTCTTCAGACTCAAGGACTTCCCTATCTTGTGTTGTATGAATCAGCTCACGAATAAACTTAAAGAAAGTAATTACCTCAGGTTCAACCCCTTGAGGTTCCTGAGCTATCTCATACTTTAAAAGACACCTTAATAAGAGCCCTGTGTGTCTGTCAACCCTCAATACAGGCAAGTATAAAACAGCCCCAAAAGCATTGGACTCATAACGCATCCCTCTAATCCCCAAATCTCCTTCTAGCTTTCGTATTTTAACACCATGTTTGCATAACTTGGTCGCAGTACCAATGTCCCCTATGTCATCATCCTTTTTTGCAACACCTATGTTTGAGCGACCTTCTGGACCAAGCATGATGGATTGTAGGCAATGGATTAAGTCCATTGGTTTTGAATTCTGATCAACAATCAAGAACTTATGTAAGGTCCTTTTTCCCAATTCCAGTGGCTGCTTACATTTAAGTGTTTGTTTAAGTACTTTAAAGAAACTAAGATCCATAAGTTTCTCAAGCACTATGAAAGGGATTTGATTTCCAACAAAGAACATGGACTCTAGCCACATGCCCATGTATTCAGTGACGCATCCTGTGCCAAAAACAAGATCGTTCTCCGGGAACTTTAGTTTTGCACCAAGAATTGAGAATGACAACAGGAGAAAAAAGCAGCCGTCTACTACCATTATCTCTTGGACCACATCCGATGTCAAACCATCCAGCACATCATCAGCATAAGCAGCCCTTACTTGGGTTTCAATATCTCCTATTGCACCCATTATTGCTGATCGCAAACATTGCGAGTTGCATAGTACATGGACAAGAGCTTTCTCTTTAATACCCTCCTGAAATTTATCATAATTTGCCCTGTAGTTTGGACCAAGTACCCAAAGCTTTCCAAATTTTTTACCATGATAGTCTGGGTTATATACCAGAACCTTGCGCTGAGCTGCTGATGCTGGCTGAGCAATGTTCTGGTTTGGACTAGGGAGGCTTTGCATTGGGATGCAATGATTAACTCAAAATCTATGAATCAAAAAAATATAAACTTTTACCTGCAGTCATAATGATCAACCACATGTAAGTACCTGTGTGATTATATATTACCATCAAGCAATGAATTTAAAAAGTAAAGCAACCAAACTAGAGTATATTTTAGACTTTGAAAAGTAAATGAAATCACAGAAATCCAAATTTACACTCATTTTGGTTGGTAAGGACTTTCATCAAATAGAAACTTTAGAAGTCACGAACTCTCAGAGGAGGTTAAAAGAACCAAAACCACAGTAAATTTGACATAGACGAGGTCAACAAAAGGACTAACAAAGGTTAATTCCAACGATAAAAAGGTTCCTGATTAGTTTCAAGTAAAATCTTCACTATCAATCAGTATTTGTAGTCCGATCCACACGATTACAGCTCAAGCTTTGTGAACAAGCAATGAAGATTATATTACAGTCAAGCCCACAAAAATTACAGCAGAGTAAGCTGCCAAGAGAATCGCATTGGTAACTCCAAACAATGGGGGATCTACAATGATATTCCATTTGGTCAACTAAAGGGAAATTAGAGACAGTAAATAGTAGTGAATAATCAACAAAATAATCAACAAATAACAAAGTCAGATGACGCTTGATCATTCATCATCAATAGAGATCCCATGATGCTTACCGAAAAGGGACGATCTGTCTTAGATTATGAGAAGATTCCCACCAAAGAAATAATCCAGCAATAACAGCTTAAATGTGCGAAAGCTAAGATGAAATGAGGTACGTCTTTTTCTATTCTGAGAAAGAACGAGGATACTGCCAGGCAAATGCTTTGATCACTTTTCTACGTACTTTTGCTTCTGCCCCCGTCCCGAACCAGCGTTTTCAGGCCATGACACCGGTCCGGTTCCATAGTAAAGACGGAAGCCGGCTGAACCAGTCATTTCCGGTTTTCAAATTAGCTCTAAGGGTCTGTTTGATAACATAAAAAAGTGCTGAATCTGAATTTATTCAGACATTCAGATGTTTTGAGTGTTTGATAAATGAAAATCTATTTGCTGAATTTGTTAATCAGTGCTGAACCTGTGTGTATTTTTTTCAGCACAAGAATCCTAACTGAATGCTTAATTCTGATAAGAATCAATAGAATTACTTCAGTTACTTTATCTTATCTACCAAATCTACCCTTGTTTGTTAATTATGTTCAAAATTCTTATCTAATTAAATAATATAATATTCTCTATCTAACGATTTTTAGTTTCTCTTTTCTCCCTTTCTAATGACTTTCACATCTTCTCCATACTCCTCATATAATATATTTCACATTTTATATTAATTTGATTTAAAAATAAATATTGTCATTTTCATACCTAACAATTTTAAACTAATTAAATCATAGATTCTATTTCTTTTTTGAATGAAAGGATATAAGGGCAAAATTGTCAAATTAAACTTATTAAGCATTCAGCTATAAATATTTATCAAACAGTATAAATAGGTTTAACATTAAAATTCAGACATTCATATATTTTTTTCAGTGCTTAAAATTCAGCAAATTAATTGTTTCAGTATTCAGATTTCAGAATTCAGACTTCAGAATTCAGATTCAGTTTTATCAAACGGAACCTAAGTCTGTTTTTTTTTTTTAATAGGTATTGAAAAAATACAAGATTCTGTTAGGTATCGAGTAATTGGGTCAGAAGTTAGGAAATTGGGTCAGCAATTTGGGTTAGTAATTGGGGAGATTAGGACACCGAACGGTATCGTCCCAATTAATAAGGGTTCCATGGGAATTATGGCGGTGCAATTGTTAGTTAAGGCAGTTAGTAGCGTATTAGAGGAAAGGTAATAAAGGGGGCCCAGACATGTAGAGTTGGCAAGTAATAACAGAATTCAGTTGCTCCTTCTCATTCCTCTCTTTCTCCTCTGCTCACCTCCCTCTCTCGCACTCTCTCCTCATTCTTCCTTCTCTCCTTCAATAATCAGATCAAACTGGGAAATTTACCTCTCAGATCCTAACAATTGGTAATCAGAGTCTTAGATCCTTGGAGTACAATCAATTTCTATGGCAGAAGGTACGAGATTCCGAACCTTGGAAGATCAAGTAAAGCGACAAGAACTCCAGCTCCAGGAATTGATGGAATCGCTGTTGTTCCATCAGTCGGAGCAGCAACAGCTCAAGGACAATTTGAAGAAAGAATTGGAAGAAAACAACAAAAAAATGGAGAATATGCTGACCGGAATGGAACAGAATTTCAGCAAATCCTTGGAACAGAAGTTCAGCGCACTCCTATCTAAAATGAACTCTACGCAGGACAAAAACACAGATAGAGAGGAAAGAATAATGGCGGATCTGCCGCTACTCCTTCCTACACCCCCAAATCATCAGAGGTTGCGACCTGAAATAGAACAACAGAATGCCTGCAAACGAGATTGGGGTAAGTTCCAGCTTCCAAATCCACCAAAAATAGACTTACAATTGTTTACTGGGGACAATCCTAGAGAGTGGCTTTTGAGTTGTCACAGTGGCAAGAGTACTCACTCAAAGTACAGAATAAACACTCCAAGGAGAACTTCAAACTATTTGGGGAGAATAGGTTTGGAATATTAAGAGGAAATACCTCAGCCTTAAGCAGCAATACTTATAGAGTTCCTGCCAATAATACTGTCAAAACCTCTAGGTTCAGTAACAGATTACAGGAGGACAGCGGAGAGCTGAAGAAAATTTCAGCACAGGAGCTACAATATAGGAGAAGTAAGGGACTCTACTTTAAGTGTGGAGAAAAATATAGCATTGGCCACCAATGTGCATTAGGACACGTCAACTGCATGATACTAGAAGAAGAAGAAGATGCTGCTTTTGAGGATGCGATAGGAGAACAAGATGAACAAACTGGTAACCCAGGGCAAACTATGGAAATGTCCTTGCATGCATTGTCGAATTCCTTGCGAAGGAAAACAATTACATTGACAGGAATACTAGATGGTGAGAAGGTTTTCATGCTGGTAGACACTGGTAGCTCTGATAGCTACATTAATAGTGAGAAGGTCATTGGGATGAATATTGACTACAAATAGGTTGAACAACCATTCTCTGTCATCATGGGAAATGGAACCACTGTGACTAGCAATGCTATCTGTCCAAATGTACACTGGAGAATCAACCAACATAACTTCAAATTCGATTTAAAGGTGATGGAGCTAGACGGATGGGACATAATATTAGGGGTAGATTGGATGATACATTTTAGTCCTATCACCTTTGATTTTCAGCAACTCAGGATATCACTGCACCATGAGGGAAGTGAGATTCACTTGCATGGACAAGCTGAGGACTGTGAGATGGACTTGATTAGAGGGAAGGATTTGAGGACGTTCATAGAATACAAAAGAAAAATGTGCATGGCCTTGAATTGTAAAGGTGAATCAGAAGGAAAAGAGGAAATTATCCCACAGAGAGTTAGGGAGCTACTCCAAGAATTTGAAGATGTGTTCCAGACTCCAAGCTTCCTACCTCTCAGCAGGAGTGTTGATCACGCCATTCATCTGAAACCAGATGCACAACCCTTCAAGTTGAAGCCATACAGGTATCCACACTGCCATAAGGAGGAAATAGAGAAACAGGTGGCGGAAATGCTTCAGAAGGGGATAGTCAAGTACAATAACAGCCGGTTTGCATCCCCTGTATTGTTGGTCAAAAAAAAAGAAGGAACTTGGCATTTTTGTGTGAATTATAGAAGGTTGAATGAATTAACCATCAAAGATAGATTTCCCATACCTAATGTGGATGAATTATTAGATGAATTAGCTGGCTCAGTCTACAAAACAAAGCTGGGCCTCACGGCTGGATACCACCAGATTAGAGTCAAGCCTCAAGACACATTCAAGACAGCTTTCCAAACTCACTGTGGGCATTTTGAATTCCTAGTCATGTCATTTGGACTCACTAATGCACCAACAACATTCCAATCACTGATGAATCAAGTGTTTCAGCCATATTTGAGGAGATTTGTACTTATCTTTTTCGATGATATCTTGGTATACAGTCCTACCATGGATACACATGTTCAACATTTAAGAGTTGTATTTGAGATTCTGAGAAAGCATCAGCTCTATGTTAAGAAATCTAAGTGTGCCTTCGCTCAGAAGAAGGTTGACTACTTGGGACACACCATCACAGACAAGGGGGTCAGCATGGACTCTTCAAAGATCAGTAGCATTCTCTAATGGCCTGTATCTCAGTCAGTCAAAGAGCTGAGGGGCTTCCTTGGACTTACTGGCTACTACAGGAGGTTTATCAAACACTATGGCCTTGTGTTTAAGCCACTCACTGAACTGTTGAAGAAAGACAGCTTCAAATGGAACAATCAAGCATAGGATTCCTTTGAACACTTAAAGAAATTGATGTGCTTAGCTTCAGTTCTCCAATTACCAGACTTTAACAAGTCCTTTGTGGTGGAGACTGATGCCAGTAGGGGAGGTATTGGAGCTGTCTTTATGCAAGAAGGACACCCCATTGCTTTTTGAGTAAAGCACTTTCAGTTAAGAACTTGGGACTTTCTGTTTATGAAAAAGAGCTTTTGGCTTTGGTGATGGCTATTACCAAGTGGCGGCATTATTTGGTGGGTAATCATTTCATTATAAGAACAGATCACCAGTCCTTGAAATACCTCTTGGATCAGAAGCTGAACACTACTATACAGCATAAATGGATGACTAAGCTCCTAGGGTTGGATTATAAGATTGAGTATAAGAAGGGCGTTGACAACCAAGTGGCAGATGCTTTATCCAGAAGGCATGCAACTGTACACCAGGAAGAGCTTGGCTCTTGTTTGGCTATCACATCTGTTCAGCCTGGCTGGATGGAGGAATTACAGAAGAGCTATGAAGGTGATACACAAAGCCAAAACATTATGAGCCAGTTAATCCTGGATCCTAATTCACATGCTGACTACAACCTGCTGGATGGAATTCTTAAGTACCAGGGGAAGATATACGTTGGAGGTGCTAACAACATCCGAAGCAAACTAATCCAGACTTTACATGACTCAGCTATAGGGGGTCATTCAGGCCAAAGGAACTGCTGGCAGAAGCTCAAGTCCCTATTCTTTTGGCCTGGCATGAAGCAGGGGGTGATAGCATATGTACAGAGCTGTGATATTTGCCAGAAGAACAAAGCTGAGCATGTCCCTTATCCTGGATTGTTACAACCCATCCCCGTTCCTACGCAAGCTTGGTTTCACATTTCTATGAACTTTATTAAAAAGTTGCCCAAGTCACAGGGGTATGATACTATCCTAGTGGTGATTGACAGATTCATCAAATTTGGACATTTTATCCGGCTTACTCACCCTTTTACAGCTAAGTCCATTGCTCAAGTATTCCTGAACCACATCTACAGGTTGCATGGCTTGCCAGACTCTATCATCACTGATAGGGATAAGGTATTCACCAGTGTGTTCTGGAAGGAAATTTTTAAGTTGGTGGGGATGGAACTGCACTACACCTCATCTTATCATTCTCAAACGGATAGTCAGAGTGAGAGGTTAAATCAATATGTGGAGAGCTACCTGAGATGCATGACAGGTGACCTTCCATCCCAATGGAGCAAATGGCTCTCACTAGCAGAATGGTGGTACAATTCTACCTACCACTCTAGCTTGAACATGACTCCGTTTGAATCCCTCTTCGGTTACAAGCCTACACCACTATCACTTGGGCCCTATTTGGATTCGATGGTGCCTGCAGTGACTGATATGGTCCAAGAGAGAAGTAGAATTTCAAGCTGCATCAAGGATCATCTTGCAAAGGCTTAGCAGAGGATGAAGCACTTTGCGGACCAACACAGAACTGAGAGAAGCTTTGATAAGGGGGATTGGGTGTTTTTGAAGCTGCAACCATATAGACAACAATCTGTGGTAGTGAGGAAATGCCTTGGTTGCAAAGTACTATGGTCCATTCCAGATAGAGGAGAAAGTTGAAGCAGTTGCCTACAAGATCAAACTACCTCCAGACGCAAGAATTCATCCGGTGTTTCATGTTTTTCTGTTGAAAAAGAAGATTGGGCCACTTCAGTATAGCTCTCCTCAGTTGCTAGAGTTGGGTGAACGTAATCAGTGTCCACTAAAACCAGAGGTCATTTTGAAGAGAAGGGTCATCATGCCCGACGAGAGGCCTGTCATACAGTTTCTGATGAAATGGAACCATTTGAGTTATGATGAAGCTTCATGGGAGGACAAGACATTCATTGAGAGTCAGTTTCCTGAGCTCCAGACTTGAGGACAAGTCTGCCTTAATGGGGGAAGAATTGTTAGGCATCGGGTAATTGGGTCAGAAGTTAGGAAATTAGGTCAGCAATTTGGGTTAATAATTAGGGAGATTAGGACACCGAACGGTGTCGTCCCAATTAATGGGAATTATGGCGGTGCAATTGTTAGTTAAGGCAGTTAGTAGCGTATTAGAGGAAAGGTAATAAAGGGGGCCCAGACATGTAGAGTTGGCAAGTAATAACATAATTCAGTTGCTCCTTCTCATTCCTCTCTTTCTCCTCTGCTCACCTCCCTCTCTCACACTCTCTCCTCATTCTTCCTTCTCTCCTTCAATAATCAGACCAAACTGGGGAATTTACCTCTCAGATCCTAACAGATTCTTTGCCGGTGGCAATAATTGATCCGCAGTTCTGCGCTGCGGAAGCGAAACATATCAGCCAACGCACCAACGCTTTGTGCGACCTCAATAACTAAAAGAGGGGGAACATACAAAATCTACGCACCGCATAAAATAGCAAGCCATATAGTAGCAAGTGATGACAGACAAAGGGTTTGTTTGGCAAATGAGTTTTTGTCCAAGTTTGTCTCCTCCATTTTTTTAATAACTTTAACTATAATAATTTCAAAAAAAAATTTAAATTATATACTTCAAAATATCTGAAACACACCAAAAAGATTTTTCTTCCTCCTTTCTTCTTCTTCCTCCCCCATATCAACCCATCACCACCTTTGGCGCTGATCACCTCTTTCGCCGCCAACGCCAAACGCCGACCATCTCTTCCAGCGCTGGTGTCGGCAAAGGTAAGTTTTTTTTTTCTCACCCTTCCTCTCCCTCTCCTCCTCACCAATTGCCGACTGTCGGCGCCGATAATTGTAGATTTTTTTTTTTGCTTTTTCCGCTCTCCTCCTCTCTCTTTCTCTCTCTCTCTTCCTCTCTTCCTCCCCTCCCATCTCCCTTTCTTCTACCCTATTTCCCGCCACCTCCCTCCCCCTCTCCTTTTCCCCGACAATCTGGCCGTACGACTAGATTTGACCACGTGACTAGATCTGGTCACGCGGCCAGATGGTGCCACCAGATTGAGTCGAGTGATTTGCGAAAGGGAGGGGAAGAGAAAAGGAAGGGAGGAGAGGGAGAGAAAGAAGAAGAGAGGAAAAAGAAAAAAATAATAATACTGCAACTGCCAGCACCTGTTGCCGGCGGAGGTTTGAGCGCCAACGGCTGACAATTGGTGAGGTGAGGGAGAAGAAGCGGAGAGGAAAGAAAAGGAAAAAGAAAAGAAAAAGTTTTACAAATCTTACAAATTTTACTATAACTTCTACGGCTTGCCATCCTCTGTCCCCAGAACTACTCCTGTCCCTCTGTCCCCTTGTTACCATTGGCTGCCACGTGGATTCTTCCTTTTTGAAAACAAGTGAGCCAAATTTGTAGAGTTAAAAATCATTTTTTGTCTTGCTAAACTGCAAAACCCCCTTTAATTACTTGGTTTAATTTATGCATTTTCTAAGTAGCCACCAGTACATTCTTCTCCATATTAGCCTCTTTGCTGGTAGGTCTAAACATATGTGCTTTTGCTAGCATGGAGAAGTGAGAAGATTTGTTAAGGAGAAAGCATCAATAGCCATCAACAACCAAGTATTCTTCTGAATTTTTCTTTGGTCTTTTTATGTTAGATTTTCAAATGAACTTAGAGATAATGGAAATTTTGTTTTCGTACAAAAACGTAGCATTTGTCTTTAGAAATTTTAATTTGAAACGTAAAAAAATCTGATAGAGTGTTAATTTTGATTTCCCAATTATATGTATGGTAATATAGAAAATGTCTAAATGACTAAGTGAGCATACTTATCCATTGATGATGTACACAGTACACATTGAATCTATTTAAGTTTTTAAAAACGAAGACGGAAAAATTCGGCCATGATGTTAGTACAAAGGCATCCTAGTTTGCGAGGATGATAATGATTTACCCATTTCTATTATTCTGTGAGAAAGATAGAAAAATCCGTAAAACATCATTTATAGTGAATTTTTAAACTAATACCCATAAAACTCATTTATTAAACCGAACCAAAGTCTGAAGTGGTGATCTCTCATCCCACCAAAACTTAAAGTCTTTTTGGACTATTGGCCACCTCTTTTCTAATCAACCTTTTTAGTTAATGTGTTGATGGTTTCTTCCACCTTTTCTAGTTCAATATTTTGAAGCTTTCTTTTCTTTTCTTTTCTTTCTTGAGTGCAAGTTGAGTTTTTTTTTTGGCACTTTATTTTCATTTGAAATTTTCTTTTCTTTGTTTTCAATATATTGCCTTTCTTTCTTTCATTTTTTTGGTGGATGGATTGAAAACTTCTTTTCTTGATTTGCGATTTCTTTTTTGTTTACTTGAGGTTTTCATTTCTTTTTTATGGTTGGAGAAAATTATAATCCATCAATGTGAAATTTTATTATTTTTGTGGTTGGAAAAAATTATAGTGTCAATGTGAAATTTCATGCGTCTACAATTTTTTTTCAGGGGACTTAAAAGTTGTTTTTCTAATTTTGGGGAAGATAATGATTTTTGCTAATGGTTGATTGAAGATACTATAGAAGTGGCTAATGATTTATGCTAATGGATGATAATGGATGGGTGATCACTCTTTTTATCTTATTGCTTTCTTTTTCCTTTCCCTTTTTCCCCGCACTTTTCCTGGTTTTTTCTCCTCACTTTTATTTTCTTCTAAAACTAGAAGAAAAAGATAAAAAGGAACAATAAGGCATGTCCCAATACATGTAGCAATGCCGGAACACCACGCCAATTGCAGCAAAATTCGTGGCCACATGACTACCGTGGTAGTAATAACAAAAGAGCAAATTATTTGGGTAGTCACCAAATTTTTCGAAAAAGTTGAGTTTTAACCAATCAATTATTAATAGTATATTTTCATTTATTAAATTATCAAAAGTATAAATTTTAGACCATTCCATTTGATTTCACTGTTAACTCTCTCAGATCTAATTATTAATAGTATATCTTGTAAATCGTGTAGGCTTTTAGATTTGGTAGAATTAATGGTGGAATTAAACGGAATGGCCCACAATTTACATATTTGATCGTTTAATGGATAAAAATATATTATTAATAATTAAATGACAAAATTTTGACTATTCAAAAAGTTCAATGGCTATCCGATTATTTTGCTCAATAACAAAATGAGCGATGACAAGCACATCCTATGCAAATGATCACGGGATGGGGTGCCATGTGCAAAAACTACACCAACGCTCAAGAGGAATGTACACAAATAGGTACATCCCTTGTCCAGGTATCATACACAGTGACTATTAAAAGCTAGTGATACAATAATGCCTTTTAGATAAAAATTTACTCTCTATAAATTGTCTACCATTTGGATAAAAATTTAGTATCTATAGATTGTCCTTTTTTGTCTGAAATTTGAAGAAATTTAAGTCAAAGTTGTAGATATCAAATTATTTACCTATCTTTTTTCAACTGCAATTATATTAAAATAAAACTCACAAAACTAAAAATTACGAGAAGAATGCAAAAATAGTAATAAGCTCATGTAGAATTGCCAATGTATCTCGTCTCGGAAATCAAGTTAACCGTAGTTCAAATGCAAATGAATTATAATAAACTCAATTAGGCTACTAGTACTAGGACGCATAAATCACGCGATGCGTGGTAGCAACTAAACAATACATGCCCAATTAAACATAAATTATAAAGGCATTCCTTCTCTATTCGTGTTTCTATGTGTGTACATCTTTATCTATAGTGCATACATATTTATTCTTCATGCAAGTCATTGTAGCAAAGCATTGTGAATCTGATACAAACGTTATAAATCAAAAGCATAATAAAGTAGTATGTTTTGAGAATAAAAGCTTAATCCCTGAAGCAGCATTTTGCACTAGCATGTATTTTTCTTAAATCAGTCAGATAAAAGGCTTTGCTCAATCATTTGAAGATCAATCTATCCCAACCGTAATCCAAATATTGTAGTATTCATAAATAAAAAATAAATTGAACAGGTATAACCAATGCTCTATAAAAAAAGGGGAAAAAGTACCCATTGCTCGATGGTGGCATAACCTAGAATAACCCATCTTTCTTTCTGGGATTGCTGCTGCTACTAATACGGCTATTAGGATTGTCACATTCAAACCTACAATAGTAAAGTTTAAATACTCAATTTATAAAATCGCCAATAATAAATAAAGGGCAATAAGTGAAGATGATCAGATGGTCCATACAAATTTATAAAAATAAGTAGATCCTAGTTCAAATTAATGACAAGAATACCCTAAGAAATAAAAGAAAAAAAAAGAATGGCTTTTTGTTTTCTTTTTTTTTTTCAGGAAAATTCAGAAAAAAAAACCCTATGAAATGAAATAATTAGGGGGAAAAAAGTAGAGAAAATCACGCATATCTCACTCTAATACTTTAGCTTGAAGACCTGGAGTAAGATAACGGCCATCTAAACATCAGACATCAAAATGGACACAGCACGGTATGGTACTCTGATCCCTGTCAGGTTTGGAGCTTTTCTTTTAGATCATCTATAAGAGCGCAAAAAAAAGGAGGACTGATTGTTTAAAAATAAAAATAAAAAATAGAAATGAAAGTAAAGAGACAAATTAAAGAAGTTACCGATGTTGGCTAGGCTGTGTTGGTTATGTAGCTCTAAAAATGTGTAGTGTTTGAAACTCCGCACTTGGACCGTTTGAACAGAAATATAATAGCTCAGATCCATCTGCAACAAAAGGAAAAGAAAAAAGAGTGGAGGACAAGATAGAAAAGAAGAGAAGACAGATATAGGAGAAAGGAAAGAAATATAAGAGAATGAAGAAGGAAGGAGAGATCGAACGTTCTGGAGAGAAGGAAACGAAGTAGAAGTGACGGAGCTTCTAAGGAGAGAAAAAGAAAGAGCGAACCCTAGCAGGCTTATCAAGTACTGTGAAACCGACCTGCATGTTGCATGAAGAAAATAATGTTAAAAATACGAGAGGCTAACTTGCTTCATCCACGACCAAAGATTGTGGTTGGATTCCTTTCACTGGTCATGCAAGGCTTATGTGAGGATGAGGATGACGAAAACATTTGAGAACCCCTCTTCACACTTAGTTTGGTATTCTAATAAATGAGAAATATAAGGTCTAGGACTGCTTAACACTGTAGTCATGAAATCTGGTCCAGTTTGATGGTTCAATTAGTTAATTCAATGAACTAGCAATTAGCTAGGCTGGATCTCTAATTTGATGGACCCAGTAGTTCAACCAATTAAGCTAGTGAATCGACCTATTAATTGGGTTGGGTCTCTAATTAGATAGATAAGTAATTTGATTGAATACTAGATTCGTTGACTTGTCAATGAATCAGTGGTTAAATAGGATTGAATCGGGAACCTCGATAATTTTGTAAAGAATTGAGTAGCATTAATTTTTTGTAGGAAAAGTTTTTTTGTAAATAATCGGGTAGCATTAGTTTTTGTGGGAAAAATTTTGGTAAGATGTTGGTGTGGTTTGAACATGGGACCTTATACATGTATGAATAGTACACTGTACATTTACAGTTAAACCAACAACATTCATGTTAACTAATAATCCTTTTTACATTATATAAACTTTTTAGTCAATTCTTTCTTTATTCTATTCTATTTTTGTAAAGAAAATTTATTTGGAATCTTTTCATAAAACTTGTTATTCCTCAGACTCTACAGGTTACGAAATGGATTTTAAAAGTAACATATTATACGATTCATTTTAAATATAAATATTGTTGCTAATAATCTTTTGCACTTAAAATTCGTAAATGAATTAGATAATTACACCAAATATAGATAAAATTTTATACACTTATTACATTTAGGTTTTATTGATTCTTAAAAGAATTAATTATTCTATAACGAATTAACTGAAATGAGTATTTGCTATGGTATAGTTTATTAATATTGATACCATATATCTGACATCAAAAATTATGAAATATAATATTTAAATATATTTAATGACCCATCAGTTCAATCATTCATCTGCTAGTTGAACCAGTATCCCGTTGACCAGCCTCCTTCATTGGGTTCTTCTCCGGGCTGAGTTTAATAACTATACTTAACACAAAAATTAAAATGCAATTCCAAACTATTGAGATGAATCAAAATATAAAATTTTGACTGTCAAACATGAAAATTAATATGCAATGTCTAGACTATTGGACAGAAAAATTAAAACTAAATCCCACGTTGTTAGAATGAATGAAAATGCAACATTTGGAATACTAATTTTGAAAATTGAAATGCAATGTCAAACTACTAGACTTAAATTAAAACGCAATCCTATACTATTGGGATAAATGAAAATGCAAAGTTTGGATTGTTAGACTTGAAAATTAAAAGGGAAAATGGCCATTTTCTTCCCTAAATTTTTTTCCCGTCGATTTAGTCCCTAACTTTTATTTTTGGCCAATTTAATACATGAACTTAATTTTCGGGTTCAATTAAGGCCTTCTACGGCGGCACCACCACCTAAAAGTAATTTAGCTCCTAATTTAACATTAAACAAGGACATTTTGGGAACTTTGAATTAACTCCTCTCCACTACCAACCTCCGCCACCAACCACCCATCTCCCTCCTTCGTGGAATAGTTCTTTTCTCAGCTAATGACTTTAATACTCCCATGTGACTTTCCGGCAAACCAAACGGAGCCTTCATGATCTCTAACGTCTTGCTTCTTCTTGACATGACTGACCCTTGTACTTCTTCTTCATCTACTTCTAAGGCAACAAGAGGGCTGTGATGATTTAACTTATAGAGCAAATGGGTCAGTGTGTTTGAGGCAAGTCCGACCCGTATCTTGGTTGGGTTGTGACGCCCCCACTTCTCCCAAGGGCGAACCCAAGGGTATCCGCGGGATGCCTGCCCAACTCTCGCCAGGACTCGAGACAAATCCAATTCAAACTTAGTCTAATACTAACAATGAAAGTCGAAATAAAAGTACGGAGTCATTTCCATACATAAATATCCAGTCTTACATCACCATTTCAAATTTACAATCACTTTCCAAAAAATATACAACATCCAAAAGTGTCTAGTCGATCACAATCAAAACACTAATACAAAAGTGCCTCAAGTCGGCATTTGCTTAACTCCTTCCGATTGGGTTCCTGTTAAGGAAAACAAACTAATGGGATGAGCCAATACTCAGTAAGGCCAAGAAACACACATGCAAACACATAATCCAAGTAGCAACAACATTTACATTGTAAGTAAAGTTGTCAAGTTCGAATAATTCATACTTCGAATAGGAAAATAAACAGAAACAATTCAAGGATACTGTAATTCTCAGGAGCTAAATTCCACGTAGTCGAGTCAAAGTCTTGATCACAGCTCATGTTGACACTCCGTCAATCACATAAGTATCAAATCCGTAGATACACCACTTTTCTTCGAATCCCGTCACCGTTACACCCCCTTATCAGTCCCGCTCATTAAAATTTTGCTAATACTCGAGTATATCATGGCAATACTTAGGGATGGCAATGGGGGCGGTTGCCCGCGGGCAACCGCCCCGCGGGGGGCCCTCGGGCCGGTGGGGGGGGAATTTTTTTCGCCCGTTTAGAAACGGGACGGGGGGCGGGAGAGTATACCCCTCCCCATCCCCCGCCCCGCCACCCGCAAAAAAAAAATATATATATATATAAATAAATATATATAATATGTAATTTAATTAGTTATAAACTTATGATAATGATATTATTAGTTAAATGTATTATATAATGTATATTAGTGTATGTAATATAATTTATATTATCAATTATATGAATAATTAGACATGTCTACTAATAGAATTTATTAATTAGTTATACTAAATTTACTAATACATTTATACTAAATTTCTAATTACACTAAATAGAATAACACTTTTTTTTTCAAAAAAAAGCACAAACACAATAATGAATTAGTGATTGTATTTGTACCAAAAGTGAAAACTTGACTATTTTAGTTGTATTTATTTCATCATGTTGGATTGTATTCAAATAACTTTTGTTTGATTGTTTTTATGAGTTTCAATTGTAAAATTACAATGAATAATAACTTGATGATGTGTTGGTATTTTAGTACTTGATTATTTATTAAAATTTAACTATAATAAAATTTTATTAACCCCGCGAGAACAATTTTATTAACCCCACGGGGGCACCCGCGGGGAAAGCGGGGCGAAGCGGGACGGGGCGGGGGCGGGAGGAATTGGGAGTGGGAGGCAGGGGTCGGGGCTGGGGTCGGGGGGAATTAATAGGCAACGGGGCGGGGGTGGGGGAGGGGTCCCCCGCCCGGTTGCCATCCTAGAAATATTGCGCGGAGTAATGCCGGCAAGATCTCTTAAATAGATCATGCTCTACGAATATCTCATGGTTTACTAAGCTTATCGACCAAACTCATGCTAGTTCGAATCGCAAAGTTAACCAACGACTTTGGGCGTCCCTCGAATACGAATACGAATATAAGTCGATAAGCAACGCTCAAATCGACAATTCCAACTAGGAATCACAAATAGGAATCACATATACGAATCACAAATACGAATCACATCCACATTACTATGTACAAGTCGAATATGAATTCACATAACAAAATTCGAATATTATTTCGTTGGAAAGAGAACGAGTGCGGTAAAGTACACACTCGTCTCAAAATTTCAAATTCACATAACGGATAAGTGTCGCGCCCCATTTTTAATAAAATAAATAAATGATTTAAAAAGTGAATTTTGGTTTGATTTTTGATTTGAAAAAAAAAGATTTTGATTAAATGAAAATGGGCCTAAATGGGGGTTTGTAAATGCGACGATTTGACCCAAAATAATAGTTTAAAAGGGTTTTGAATAAAAATTGGAGTCGCCACTTGGTATTGAGTTAAGGTGTACCAAATCACCTAAAAAATAAATTTTTGAGTAAAATTATAGAAAACCCTTTTAAACGACTCCTAAATCTACAAAAATCAGAGAAAGTGTTCGGGAGTCACATTTGATGAGAGGGAAGGCAAGGACAAGGTCCAAGGCACCCTCTCAACCTAGCCAAGGCTAGTTGCGCGATTTAGTCAAAAATTTTCTTATTTTAATCTAAAGATTTATCACATTTGGATGTACTATATGAATGCAAACCTTAGACTTAGGGGGACATCGGGGCAAAATTTCTCTTCAAAAGATTGAATGGTGCCAATCACATTAATTGTGATGCCCAACATGGACTCTTCAAAAAAGTCACGAATAATGCAGAAGTATGAGACTCTAAGAAAAGAAATAAAATAATTATACAAATATACATGTCTTTAAAGGAGTGCATCATGTCGGGTACGGGGGACTAATGTTCGTGACTCAATTTTTCCTTTAATAGAGGGAATACGAGCGTGCTAATGTTAGGAACCAAACTCGTCTATATCCCATATTCAAGGGGGTATTCCTAATCTAGCATGCAAATGATTTAACCTAGTCCTAATTCTAAAATGAAATGCAATTCTAATGTTATGTTTTCATACAAAGGGGTAAGGAATATACATATATAAGGGAAAATACGGAATATGAGATATAAATAGAAAGGAATATGGGATAAATGATGTACATATAGAAGAAAAATGTCATGCAACATGAAAAAAACCCTAAAAAAGTGAAAACATGCATGAGATGAAGTGTAGTCATACAAACATGTCTAGCGTGTGGAGGGCTCCTAAGGGTCTAGCATTGGAATAACCCATGTCTACAAATTCTCACTAGCGTTGGACTAGGGCAAAATCGGAACAAAGAGCCACAACTAGCATTGGACTAGTGTGGATTCGAGAAATTGACCACAACTAACATTGGACTAGTGTGGTGACGTCACACATTGGTTACAATCAAATAAATCATGTAAGAACTAATAAAAGCATGTAAACACATAAATTACATATAGCACATAACACATAAGCATGATATCTGGATGCAAGACCCTAAGAAAGCGGTAACACATAGCACATAGACATGCGAAACACACATAAGGCAAATAAAACCCTAACTATTACATTCGGGGGAAGCCTACTACAATCTAAGAGGGGAAACAGAATAAAATAAATAAAATAAAATAATAACCTAACTATTACAACTTTGGCGTTCAAATGCCTTTCAAATGATCGAAATTGAAAATAAATATACAAAACTAAAACAAATAAAGTGGATAAATAAATAAATAAATAAAATGAAAACATTTAAAAGGCATGCAATTTAAGCACATAAATCACGTAGGGCAAGTAGGGTCAAATAAAGTGAGAAATAAGAGATATGGTGTACCTTCCTTGAATTGGGGCCCTAACGAAATGAAACCACTTATTTGCCCTCCAAAATACAAAGAAAAGGTCAAGGCATCATTTTAATTAACGAATAATCACAAAAGATAAAAAATGAATCGTGAAATTGAATCAATTAAATCATATAAACAACCCACATTCAAGAAGTCAAAAGAATAAAAGACTTGATTGCAAACATTAACAAAGTTTTGGGGTCCAAAATAAAAGAAAAATAAAGTTTAGGAACCTATTTGCAATTAAACCTGGGACCCAATTGAAAGAAGTTGAAAGTTTCTAGGGCCACAGTATAGTTAAGAAAAAATCCAGGGATTGATTTGCAAAACCAGTTACCAGATTCTTAATCAAACAGGCCATTGGGCCATTTTTATTTGTTGGGCTGAAATGAAACAAAGGGAGACTTGGGGGCCAAAGAAGCAAATTTTGAAAGTTAATCATGCAAAGCACATTTTACAATCTGTTCATGCAAGGCTACGGTGAGAATTTCTGCAACATAAAACCTGCTGCCTTCTCTAGTTTACTATCAATTCCGAACATATCACTCACAACATCAGCTTTTTGAATCAAACAATCGCAAGACACACTCCTAATCATCACCCAAGCCAAATATTACCCTTTTGTTCAGGATCAAATCAGAAAATCTGGTTTGGTGACTGCTAGCAAAACAAAGGGTAGCAGTGGTTTTCAAAACAACAAAACAAAAATGCAGCGAAAATGTTTAACCCTTGTTTGAAATGCCGAACCAAAATATTCAAGAAAACATGCTAAAGATCAGATCCTGAATTGAGCAAAATGCCAAACATGCTAATCCAACACCACTTATCTAATTCATCTTTCCAATATAAGACCAATCAGCGAGTTGGATGGCTGAAGCTTGGTAAACAGTTGCAGAAAAAAGAAAACAGCAAAGAGGACTGCAAAAATTTTATTCTACTGCAGATTTGATGCTCATCAAAATGCAAGCAAAATAGCTTAGAGCTCTGCCGGAACTTCAAACAAATTCACAAGATAAAAATCTTAGGCCCAACCATAATCTTGCAATAAAACTTAGCATTCACAGCAAAACAGCCTTGCAGGTCATCGAATGAAGGAAACTAATAGCTTTCATTCAAAAATGGCAGAAATGAAACACCAACGGCCAAGCTGAAAAAACATATTCTACTAAAGGGAAATTGATATGGGTCAACTGATTCACATGCTAAGTGTAGAATCCTAAAAAAAAACATTCAAAGCCATGAGGCACTTTTCTTGCGAACAACAAATATTCTCTGCAAAAATTCTATTCTCAACCGTGGCTTTCTTCTAATTCATCATCTCAAACCTACTGCACAACCCCAAGGGAAAAGCGGGAAGCTACAACACGCCATCTATGCAAGAACAAAACCCAACCTCTAGCATAATTACCAAGAAACATCAACTACCCAACTCTGGTAAACAAAATTTCTGGGATAAGAACACGCAGAACGCGAGCAAAAATCATCTTGAAGCAGGACTTTCAGTCAGGCATTTTATCGAGCAATACATGGACATACAAAATTCCAGCAAATCCTTGCTTAATTGAAGCTATATCTAGCCCCAAAAATGTCAGAAACACAAGAAATTTGACCCAATCAACATATAGAGCATTCAAGTTTGAAACTACAGATAATCGATCAAAATTGCAACAACAGATTCATAAGAGACATGCTTGGAGTTGAGATTTTCAGCATTTGTGTTTGAAAGGCAAACTGAAATTCGAAGGAAAAGTAGCTTACGGTGCTTTCTCTCGGTGAAATTCGCAGGCGGCAACGGATGTGGTGGAAGACGACGACGTGGTGACGAGCAGCGACGATTTCTGATAGCTCTTCTGATGGACTCTCCTCGTTTTCCTCACAATCGAAGAGTTCTCCCCTTCATTTCCAGATTTTTCCCATCTTTGCTTCTTGCTCTGTTGCTCTGTTTTCCTCTCCCTTTTTTCCAGACCGAAGCTCCCTCTTTTCTCTGTTTTTTTTAGTTTTCCTCTGCCCAGCCGACAATGCCTCCTGCTTCTTCCCTCGGTTTTCTGCTTGCCCGAAATTCCTTTTCTTCTTGCTCGATTTTTGCAGCTCCCTTTTCTTGCTCTGTTTCTGTTTGCAGCCGTGGCCCTTTTCTCTGTTTTTCCTTGGCTTTTCACCAATTCTTTTCCTCATTAGTTTCTCCAGCCCGCAGCCTTTTGCTTTTTCTTGTTTTCCCTTTTCCTCCCCTGTCGAAACCTCTCCTGTTTTTCTTTTTGTTGCTCTGTTCTTTTTTCCAATCTCTTTCTCAACCGAGAGCCTCCCTCTCTGTTTTTTTGTTTTCCCCCAAAAGATCTCCGCCGCCACTTTCTGTCTCTTCCCTTGTTTTTACTCTCTCTCGCTCGTTTATTTCTTCCCGAAAAACTTCCCCCAATCTTTCAGATTTTCCCTTGGCTCTTGCCCAAGACTCCCTATCTGTTTTTCAGTTTTCTTCTTCGCTCTTGTCTTCCTCCCTCTGCCCGAAAGCTCCCCAGTTTTTCTCCTTCTTTTCGTGGCTTTTTCTTTTTTCTTTCCAATCGGACCCCTTTGCCTCTTCCCAAGCTCTCTTCTTTTCTGTTTTCCTCCGCCGCCTCCCCCCTGTTTCTTTCTTTGCTTCTATTTTTTCAGTCTCCGATGAAGCACCCTTTCTTCAAGCTGAAGCCCCCCTTTCTTGTCTCTTTTTCTTTCGGCCCTAAAACCCCATCTTTTCTCCTCTTTTTTTTTCTTTTTTTTTCCCTTTTCTTTCCCCCAAAAATTCCTTAAACTTACCAAGTGTCCCTAACACCTCACCCCTTAGGTGCTTAGTTGTCTAAAACATAAAAGGGACACTTGTCCAAATGCATGCCTCCCCACTTGTCATTTTCACTCTTTTTTCCTTTTTCTCTTTTTCCCTTTTCTTTTGTTTTTTTCTGAAATTTAGTATGAAAACAAAAATAAATAAAAAATAAAATAAACAGAACAAAATAAAATAAAATAAAATAAAATAAAAATAAAAACCCTAGAATTGAAGCAAGTAAACCTATTAAATTAATTAAACAAATAAAGTTAAAAAATCAAAAATTTGGTGTCTACAATAAGAAACAGTTAACCACTTAGCAACAAATTCATGCACTTGACACTCACAGTGATTCAAGTAGCAAGTTCAAATGATGGTTTAGGCGTCTCCTGTGAGATCCTGTGGAAGGTCCTCTTGAGTGCCTAAACATTCAATAATAAACTATCACTTATAAACCCCAATTAATAAGGAAGATTGCATCCTTGTACAATCTAAGAAAATTTCACGAGAATGAATCTTAATTACTCGTAAATTGAGGCTCAAAAGTGGGGTTTTAGAATACAAGCAAAATCTGATTTTCATCTTTGAAATCGAGTGTAAAACGATCAAGTGATATCGAAGGAAAAGAGAGTTTGAAAAACTCCATTTCCTTTAAGTTAAGAATTTTCAGATTTGTTACACTTACTTTGAAAAATCGTATCTCACTCTCTACACGTCTAAAATTGGAAAATTTGGTACCGTTGGAAACTATTTCCAAAGTACTAAAAGTTTCTAGAATACACTTTTCTATGATTCCAAATTGAAGGCATTCAAAAATTGGTTCAAAGTTACTGTTTTAGGTTTGCGAGACAGTTTTGAGGTTGATTTTTCGCCAAATTTGAAAATTCGGAAAAATTCACAGAATTTGAACTAACCCCTCAGATTCGAAACTCAATTAGAGTTGCAATCAAAGTTTAAAAAAAAAAACACAATAAGAATCGGAGTTTTGAGCACCAAGATATAGTGGCTCAAAATTACTGAAAAATAAGACCGTTGGGCCAATTTTTCAGATTTAGATCACGGACTTTGGGATTTTATTTGAGCTTCGAAATGGACTCGAAATAGTACCAAATTTGGCAGTATTATCCTACCATATAAGGGCTATTCCTGTACCAAATTTCATATGAAAATTCATTCGGGAAGTTGGTTAACAAAACCATCAAAGTTTCCAAATCTCCAAGGCAAAACTGCCTTGCACCACTAGTTCTTTTTTTCTCAAACCTTTGGCCAATAAAATGCCAAAAACATGTCTCATTTATGATGACCAAGTCTAATAAGGATCCAAGATATATTTGGTAGGTGGTTTACACTAAGAATTTTGAGTAACAAGTCCCAAGTCAAGATTGGTTACAAATCTGTTCAAAATGAGGGTTTTCTCTCACAAAGTCAGTTTTGAAATCTGATCATAAATCATTCAATTTAACTCAGAATTGAGCGTGGTTGGTGGAGTTGGAAACTAGATTCATAAATCTACAATTTCATAGAAGAAATCATTTTTAAAATCTGTCTACAACTAGCTCACATTTCAGCATCGATTCGCTGCTCAAAACAGAGCTCCCAGTGTAGACGTGAAACAGGACATTCATGTTTAAACGGTTGGTGTGGACTTTCAAGTGGAATCAGAATGTGGTTGGAAAACTAGGAATCTCTAGTTTCCAGTGCCATAAACGGCACTCGATTTCGACATCGGAGCAAAAAGTTATAGCCAAAACAAAAACACTGCCAGAGCAGTTATAGGAAAAATTTTCAGTTTTGCTGATTTCCGAAAATACATCATTTGGCCAACCAAATCATGAAATTTTTTGATGAAACTGCATACACAACCTATATTACTCATATACATCAAATAAAAGTCATTAGAGCCTCAAAAATTTGCACTAAAGTGCACAAAATCCACAAGGGCAGAATCGAAAAAATTCTCCCTTTGACCTCTTTTGGTTTTCATCCTTAACATCACTCATTTCTAGTATAACAAGCACTAAACCAACATTAATAACACCATAATTCATCAAATCAGTCCATCCAATTATAGTGGAAATTCATAGAGCCCACACACCAAAATCCAACATAAATAAAGTTACCCACATGCATGCATGAGCTCATAAGTGTACTACTACTTCCATAAATCAAGATTTTTAAGGTTGATGATTGATCACCTTAGTTGATGACTTAGACAGAAATTTTTGGCCTCTTGAAGCTCAACAAAATCGTGTAAGGCAAGCTCTCTTCCTAGCTTGAGGTGGTCTCCAAGTGATTTACAAGTTGTAGCTAAAATTTGGGGTGATTTGGGTGAGGATTTGAGGTAGAAATAAAGAGTTTTCTTTCCTTTCTTTTCTTTCTTATTTTGGCCGGCTCTTGAGGTGAGAAAATGAGAGTTTCAGCTATGCACTTGAGGTAAGAAAAGAAGAGTTTTGATCTGGTGTGATGCTTCCATGAGAAACTTAAGAAAGTGTGGCCAAAATTGCTCCAAAAGTCAACTAAGGATAGTGCGCGTATGCGCTCGTTTCGTGCTCGATTCCTCTCGAGTTTGTTTCACTTGTGCTCTAAACCTCTAATGCATTTGTATTCGTACTATTATTATTCACTCTTAATGGTTTAAAAATAATGGTTTTAAGCCCCTCAATTAATCGCGCGCATAAAAACACGTACTTCCGATTAGTGCGCGATAAAGTGAAATTTTCAAGAATTTCTTATAACGATAGTATCACTAACTAATAATTGAATACTTAAACATAAAAATACCTATTTCAAGACTAATGTACAAGTCTCTAATTTTTCAAGTTTATTGTATTATCGAATCGATTATTATTTCCAATCGTGTATTCACTATTCTCACTTTACGAGCTTTCAAAAATTAAATTTTGAAATGAGTCATTTTAAAAATTTAAGTAAATCATAGTTCCATGTAATTGAGTATAAAGAGGTTGAAATAAAATATTCGAGACAAACAGGCAATTAAATATTGAAATAAGCTAGTAATAGGGGCTTAAAATAGGAAATTTTGCGAGTCCTCACATAAGTCGAGTTTTAATTTCTCAAATCTCCAATTAATTTTTCTTAATCTACTATTGATTATTCTTACTTCTCCAAAATTAATACACTCTCGATTCAAATATAGTCTCAAAAAACGTGTACTCGTTGTTTCGAACTAAACGAGTTTTCGAAAAGTAAATTTTCTAACAAAATGCTTTAAAAACATAAGAGAGAGGTTTTTCCATATAAATGGATTTTAAGTAGTCGAATTAAATAATTCAGAGAAAAAGAGTGAATAACTATTTAAATAAGCCAGTAATATTTGACAAAATAAGAAAATTTTCGGATCCTCACATGGGCAACCAGGATGGCATATGTGAGGGGGAGCGGGAGCGGGAGAGGAGGGGTTTGAGAGGATCCATTCTTCTTTTTGGGGTTGGGTCCTCTGTCTGTTTAAACTTTCAATCAAACGTGATGTTTTCCTCACATCACGTTGCAACCAATGTTGCAGCCATGGCGGCGTCACTTTCCGTTTCCCTGACCTAATTTTGACATATCTGAGCCTTAAAACTTCAAAAGTGTCCGACACCAGCTTAGGAATTTTGGCTCGGCATTTTGGGAACTTCTTGTTGTCTTGCTTCTACTGAAGCATCTGTAGCAGGCAAGTAATGAAAGACTAAGATGGAACAACCCCACAACCACAGGCTAGTCGGTTTTCATTTGCTTCTAGGTTGCTTTAGAAGAGGGCTGCTTCTAGGTTGCCTTAGAAGAGGGTTGCCCTCTTGTTGTGGGGTTGTTCATTTTCTACAGATTTAAAAGAGGGCATTTTGTGGGTTGTTCATCTTCTACAGATTCAACAAGAGGGCTTTTCAAAAGCTTCTATAGATTCAAAAGCTGTTCATCTTCTTGTTGTGGGGTTGTTCATCTTCTTCATCTGCTTCTAAGGCAACAAGAGGGCTTTGATTACAATTCATACCTGAAGTTCCCAAAATGCCCTTGTTTAATGTTAAATTAGGAGCTAAATTACTTTTAGGTGGTGTCGCTGCCGTAGAAGGCCTTAATTGGACCCGAAAATTAAGTTCATGTATTAACTTGGTCAAAAATAAAAGTTAGGGACTAAATCGATGGAAAAAAAATTTAGGGACGAAAATGACCATTTTCCCAAATTAAAATACTATGTCCAAACTTTTAGGGTTTGAGAATTAAAATGTAATCCAAGGCTCTTGGGATGAACGAGCATGAATGAGAATGCAAAATCTGGCTACCAAACTTAAAAAATTAAAATGCAATGTCCAACCTATTGGTTTTGAAAATAAAAATAGTAAAACTATTAGGATGGATGAAAATGCAAAATTTGGGCTGTTAGACTTGAAAATTTCAAATGCAAGGTCTAGCATGGCGGACTCAAGACCAAAAATGAAATGTCAGGTTGCTGGCGGTAATCAAAATGTAAGGTCTGAACTGCCAAACTCAAAAATAAAATGTCATGGGCTAAATTGCTAAAATCGAGACTGAAAATGAAATGCTATCTACTGGAGGTAATGAAAATGCAAGGCCTTGATTGCCAAACTTAAAAATAAAATGAAAATATGCAATAGTCCAGGTAGCTAAACTGGATGTGCAAGTAGGGATGGCAACGGGGGCGGGGGGAAATTTTTTCCCCCCGTTTATACCTCCCGCCCCACCACCCGTTTGAAAAAAAATATATATGTACATAATTATATATATATATATATAATGATATTATCAATTATACCACTAATTATACATGTCTATTAATAAAAATTATTAATTATTTATACTAAATTTATTAATACATTTATGTTAAATTCCTAACTATACTTAATACAATAACACTTTTTTCTAAAAAAAATACAATAATAATTTAGTGATTGTATTTGTATCAAAAGTGAAAACTTGATTATTTTAATTATATTTGTTTTATCATATTAGATTGTATTCAAATAACCTTTATTTAATTATTTTTATGAGTTTCAATTGTGAAATTACAATGAATAATAATTTGGTGATGTGTTGATATTTTGATACTTGATTATTTGCTCAAATTTAATTATAATGAAATTATATAATAAAATTTTTTTAATCCCACGGGTGCCCCCGCGGGGGAAGCGGGCCGGGGGGAATTACAATGCAACTGACCGGGGGTTGGGGGAGGTGTCCCCCGCCCTATTGCCACCCCTATGTGCAAGTAGACTAAAAATTTTGAAAATTCGATTGATCCAATCTGAACCCGATCCAAAATAAATTTTTAGCAAGATAGACAGAATTATTGAAAGTAGAAGGAGACATAGGAAATAATAATATTTTGGCAAGATGGACAGAATTACTGAAAGTATAAGGGAGTGAGCTATAAATTAATATATATTCCGGGGAGATTATGTAATGACTTGAAAAAATAATAGCAGCACTTGCATAGAAATCTAATTTAAGGACCAATTTCATAAATATACGCGGGCGCGCGCGTGGCGTTGAAAGCGTTCCCCAGAGAGTAGGCAGGAAAAGTCGGTGGGGAAACATGTGTGTTAGAAAGAGAGAGAGGGGTGGGGGAAGCAAAATATATAAAAGGGGATGTCAAAGATGATATGGAGCCAAGAGTAAGGACCACCAATGACCTTGCCGCGGCTCTAAGTTTTTTAATTAATTAATTAATGCCACCCCACATTTTAATTAAATACCAAATTTGCCCTTAAGAGTTAGTTAATACAAGGAAGTTTTGCATGGGAGCTTTAACCCAACCCTCTCAGTCATCCCTCAATTCTTCATCATCTCCCGTCCCGTCCTCGACTTCAGACTCCCAACACAGATTGATTGATTGCAGTCACAACTCGCAACAGAGAGAGATTGGAGGCACCTCAACTTCATTTGCCAGAAGAGACGGTGGTGGTGAGGAGGATTATTATCATGATGCTATCACCAACAGCCCAAAAAACGCCCCCCTTCTTACAATATCTGATTCGCAGCAAAATCAGCTTTCTTTGATTGATTCATGTAATGGTCGGTAAATGAATCCGTCTTGACGGTAAAATTCAGCTGTGTTTGAATTGTATTTTTTATGATTTTTCATGAAAAAAATATTGTAGCGATTTGATGTATATAAGGAAAAAAGGTAATAGAAAAATGTGATCACAGAAAACGACGTAATTTCCTTACAAAAAAATCGCAATCCAAACGATTTGGCTTAAAGATTTCTTCAAAAATAAAAAACTACGCCCCCATTATGGCATTTTCTTATCTATCTGCCTCTGCGAAAACTGGAAAACAAACTTGATGCTCAGGCCACAGTGCGACAATCAACAGCAACAGTAACAGAGAGGCCGAAGTTTGCATCCAGATTGATTGATTGATGAAACAAGACAGAATAGAGGGAGAGAGGGAAGCTTAGAGGCTAGAGCCAAATCAATGGCGCCGGATTTAAGTTCCAACCGCTTTTTCTTCGTGTCCCTTCTCGGACGGGATACTGGGACGGAGGGAAGCTTAGAGGCTAGAGCCAACAAATCAAATGTCGCCGGCCCTGGGTCCTACACCTAAATTGATTATATGCCTATTGACTCCTAAGGGCAAATATGTCATTTGGACAAATTACCCTGCGGTTTCTAAATGACATACCGCAGGTGACATCATCGATGACATGTAGTTAGGTGGGTCCTATGCAAATTAGGTGGGTCCCATTCGGTCACACGCATTTTCTTTTTTTCAGTTCGCCGCAGTATGTATTCATGCTTGCAGGTTCCATTTCTTGTTTTGCCAGAAGAAAGTTAAAAAAGATTTGTAGCTGCACTGCAACTCCTCTTTAATTAAGGATAAGGTAGAGATAGCCCAAGCAGAAGGCAGCAGCAGATTGCTGGATCAAGGAGATCGTACCTGTGGATGGCTGGAGCGCATGCGTGGATGGCGGAAATTGTGTATCGAGTGGTAGACTTGATGATGAAGGAATCTGAGTTGCTGTCCGGTGTGGTAAGCGGCGAAGGATTGGAGGGCCTGGGGTCAGAGCTGCAGCAGATGGGTCGGTTGCTGAGGAGGTCGCCGGAGCAGCAGTGGCCGTCGCTGTGCAACTGGGATGGAGACGTGGAAGAACTGGTGTACGAAACGGAGGATCTGGTTGACAAGCTGATCTATGATGGGCTCAAGTTTGGAGAAACAGCGGAATTAGGTGGCTTGGAGAAATGGTGGCTGTTTAAGAAGTTGTGGTTGGAGTGGGTAATGCCCAGAATGACCAAGGAGGAGGAGTTAGTTGATCTGACTCAACGGATCCGCCTCGTCAACGGTCGATTATTAGCGAGAGCCGCTGCTCGTTATCGAGACGGAATGGCCAAAGCTGTTCCTGCCCTCCCCGGTCAACGGGAAGGAGATGATTTAGTTGATGATAATGTTTGCAAGATGGATCATGCTTGGAAATCACCTTCCCCTCCTGTTGAATCAGACGACCACTTGGATGTTGACGCCATTTGTTCGGAGGACCAAGAAGATGATTTCGTCGTTGTTGGCAGGGAAGACGAGCGGAGGGAGGTGATTTCTAGCTTGCTGGCTACTGGTGACGCCTTCAAAATTATTGGGATATACGGAATGGGTGGAATCGGCAAGACAACTCTCGCCCAAAAGGTATATGGGGACTCCTCCGTCCGCCGCCATTTTGATTGCTTTGCCTGGGCTACGGTGGGGAAGGACTTCCGCACCAGAAGAATTTTGGAAGATTTGCTGCTGCAACATGTCTGCCGAGCGAGGGATGACATGGCCCCATTTTCAGACTTGGACTTGGCTCAGAAGCTTTACGAGTTCCTGCAGTCCAAGAGATTCTTGATTGTTTTGGATGATGTCTGGTCTGCCGATGCTTGGGAGTGCCTCCGCATTGCACTTCCGTCCCGAGAACCAACCGCCAGCAGAGTGCTGCTCACCACTCGGGACGACGGAGTTGCGGACAAGATTGCTTCTTCATCTGCCGACGACAAAGGATTCGTTCACCGGATGAGGTTTCTTAACCCAGACGAAGGCTGGGAGCTTCTCCGCAAGACGGCTATCAGAGGTCACTCTTCTTCTGGTAAAGGCATCATTCCCCCCCTCTTCCCTCTTCCCTCTTCCCATTGGGATTTTTTTTTAATTTTACTTTGAAGTTCACAAATTGCAAACCAAAGGAACTGAAACTTATGTCTCCGGCGTTCAATCACTCGAACCCTCCCCTTTCCTCCTAGTAGGCTCCTCTCCACCTACTTCCTTCTCTCCCCAAAATTGAGCAATAATCAATTTTCCTAGTTCCTTTCCCTGCCAATTCGTACTTCTCCATGGGGTGTCATTCATGTATCCTTTCTCTTCCTCCCCTTTTCTGGTCTTATCATGCATTATTAAGTCTTTTGCGTCTGCATTGCATCAATACTAGCAGGAGTATTTGCTACTTTTTCCTTTCATCTTTTTCATATCTATTATTGGCAGCTCGAGGGGTTTGATCATGCTCAGACGCTTATCTTTCTACTACTTGCTTCTATTTAATTGCTCAGATCCTAAGGTTGATGCGGAACTGCGAGAGATTGCGGAGGATTTAGTAGATCGCTGCCAAGGCTTGCCACTAGCCATCAGGGTGATGGCAGGGTTGTTGGCGTCAAATCCTACACCGCACCAGTGGAAGGCGGTTCACCGCAGTATTGTCTCCTATCAAACCATTGATCAAGGTTCTCAAGTCTCTGCAAAAGTAAACCAGACTTTGGCTTTGTCATACCACTTTTTACCAGAGTATTTGAAGCCATGCTTTCTCTACACGGCTGTGTTCCCTGAGGGTTTTGAGATGGATGTAGGGAGTTTATGCCGATTGTGGCTGGCTGAAGGCTTTATATCGTCAACCCATGGGTCAAGCCAACAGTCAATGGAGGACATCGCACAGCAGTATCTGAATGAACTGGTGGCCAGAAATCTGGTGTTGGTGCAGAAAAAAGAATCCTCACCATTTAGGAGTTTGAGAACCTGCCGTGTTCATGACCTGTTGCGAGACTTGTGCTTACTGAAGGCAGAGGAGCAGAACTTCTGTGACTCCATAAGCTTCAGACACACAAATGACACCGGTCTAGCTTCTTCTTCCCCCATTTTAACTACCAGAATACATAGACTTGCGTTGTCTTTTGAAGACGGGTGTGTGGTTCCCCACAATTGGAATACCATTAAACAGCTTCGGTCCATCTCAATACAGTCCACATCTGATGATCATGGATGTATCTTATCGCCGCACATGTTATCAGAAGTGAAGGACCTCTCGAGGCTTAGGGGGTTATTTCTCTCTGGTTTTAACTACAAAGTATTGAGGTTTCCCTCAGCGACACTGGAGTTATTTCCGCGTCGGTTCTTGAGTATGAGAGATTTACCTAAAGTATTATCAGATCTTACCAACCTTAAACGGCTTCGAGTTTTATTTTTCAGTGGTTTTAACTTTGATGTCATTAGGATGCCCACTGGGATTGAAAAGCTATTCCGCTTGAGATACTTGAGCATTAGAGACTGTAATATCACGCGTTTGCCTCCAACTATTGGCAGCTTGTTGAACTTGGAAACTCTCGACTTAGGGGAAGGCACTTGGATTAGGATGCTCATACCCAGTGAGCTGCAGAAACTGAGCAGATTGAGGCATCTTTTTTTGCCTCGTAGCTATCAGGTCGTCGAGGGTGGCAAATTGCAATTGGATGGGTTGACAAAGCTGGAAACACTTGTTAACTTCGATTCGAGGCAGTGTAGAGTGAAAGATCTGTTTAAATTAACAAAGCTTCGGAAGCTTGTTGCTACCATGGATGTGAATTTTGAGGACCTGGAGGTGGTAATTAACTGCATGGAAACAAGCTTAAACTGCTTACGCTTTTCTTCACTCATTGTCAGAACACATGACTCTGGTAACCATGTTGTTACTCACAAATTATTGCAGTGTGCCAATCTTCACCTTTTGCAAATAGAAGGTCATATAGGCAAGTTGCCTCTGAGAATTTCTCATAGCCTCACTGAAATTTCTTTAATTGGGTCTTTGCTTGATGATGATCCGATGGAAAAATTGGAAAAGCTTCCTAACTTGTGGGTCCTTGCATTGCACAACAATGCCTTTCTGGGGAAGCACATGACCTGTTCAGGCATGGGTATGCCGCAACTCAAATATTTATCCATCTCGAACTTGCGAAACTTGGAGAATTTGACGGTTAAAAGAGGGGGCATGCCCAAGCTTTCTACTTTAGCGCTGGAAGAATGCGAGCGCCTAAAGAATCTGCCTGAAGGACTCAATTTCCTCACGAGTCTCCGGGAATTGACTGTTGCACAGATGTCTCCAGAGTTCATTGACCGGCTTTATGAGAGTCAGGAGGATTTTCGTAAATTCCAGCATGTACCTGTCATTAGAATGTGCTGGTAATTGATTTACCACACCCTTCAAATGAATTAGCAGCAGAGCAATGGATTTTTGCCCTTTTGACTTGATTATGTTGATGCATACTTTTCTTTGTGCTATCATGTAACTTGGGGTTTTATTGTAGGCCTTCTCAAAAACAAAAGATTGTTCCCCTAGCATGCAGACATGGGCTTCAGGTGGCAGGACAAGAGCTTCACTGAGGTAAAAAAATATTTGGCAAAAGTCAAGCATGCTACTGCCATTAAAACCGGCTGTTGATAATTGATTGTTTACTCGTATCTGCCGATCAGCTTCCAAGAAATAGCAGCTTCCTGCATTTTGTTTTTTTGGATTTCATGCCCTTTTCCCTGTTAATGGGCCTTCTCAAAAAACTGAAGACATTCCTCTACCTTGCAAAGTTGGGCAGCTGATGTCGGGAGAAGATATTCAGAGAAACTTTAAAGCTGCATCAAAGATGAGTAGTGTTCACGGCAGTTTGCATGCACTAATGAAAGGAGAGGAATGGTCCAATTTTAACTATTTTTATTGTTTTAACTTGAACCAATGTTACAAAGGTTATCAAGCTCTTAGTAGTACTAGTGTAGATTACAGTTGTCCTACTTATAATCATTGAGTGGAACTTACCTTTTTCTTTCCACTTGTAATGCATGAAGCCATGCATAATACAAGTTAATTCAGGCTTTCATAGCTTGCTTTCCAGTAAGCTGTATAAAAGGTTAAGATTTCAGGTGCTGGATGTTTGTCTGTTGGGCATGGAGCAATACATGAGTTAGGAAATTTCTTTGTTATCACAGAAGGCCAAGCCTGTCAATTTAATCCTTACTTGTGGAAACCGTGTTTGATGTCTGACTCATGTGAATTATAAGGAATTCCTGTTCATCGAAAAGCTTTTTAGTGTACTCATAACATGTCGCCATTCACAAGACAACTTCGACTCTAAAGATGCAATTCAGTGAAAAACATAGAACAATCGAATCCATAATGAATCTGTTGATTCATATGTTCCATGTCCAATATGATACAGAAACCAAATTTTTACTTCTAAGATTTTCTATAGGTGTTGGCTTTTCATACACAAGTACAAGTAGCAATTGTCATAACCTTGGAGAGATTTTACAGGTGACATATTTGTTTTTCTTCCCACATTTTTCTGTAAAACTTCAGGCTAAGATGTGGTCAATCTCTGCTATTCTGGCAGTAAAACAAAATTTTTAACTTTTTTGTGAGGTCCTAGCAAATTTTTTCCACCACAAAAGTTTAAATGACAATTACGTTACTGTTATTTTCGATTGATATGCTTGTTCGAAATGCCCTCAAATCTTTGTAAGGGGTTGTTTTTATCAATTCTTTTTCTTTTGGCGGGGGAGGGGAGAGGAAGCGGGGAGGTGGCGGAGATCTTTCTCTGGTGGATTTAGGATACCTAACTTGAACAGAGGTGATCTTCATGCATTTTCTGACTTCTGAAGTGTGTACGTCTTTCAAATATAAAGACGCAAGCAAATGAAGACACCCCCTGTTAAGAAGTTTCTGTTTTGCACTTGCATTCTAGTATTATGTTCTTTATGGTCTGGTGGACTAATTTTGCTTTTTTGCTCCATCATTATCAACATAAGTATATAAAGCGTGAATGAGATTCAGACCAAAACTTTCATTGTCGAAGAATGTGTGTGTTTTATCTCTCTTTTTTTTTTTTTCTTTTATATCTTTGTTTTTTATTTTTTGGCCCTTTTTTGTCGCTCTGCGAGGGAGGGATACAATCATACTAGGGCGGCCCTTTTTTCATCCTGTTACTGACAAAAAACTCAACTTCAACAACTGCCATTAACTCCTAGTTTGAGTACTGAGAAAGAGAAGTAAATATAGCACTAAATGATTTCAGCTTAGATCAGATTTTCTTAAGCTAGCTTTAGTATTTTCAGACTTTTTATGTTCATTTCAATTGTTAGATCCTAGGCTAATTCTTGTAGGATTTCCCAAATTCATGTTGTTTCTTATGTTGGCTTTACACTGATTATTCAATCGGCCTAGTTGATATAATATGCCACATCAGTCCTTTTGTGTTCCTATTTTAGAAGTTTATTTCGCTGAAGATTTTTCTTATTTTGCATTTGGTGCAAGTTATGGACTTAGACTCGCGTTGATGAACGGCTCAAGCTTCACAGTCCTTTCTAAGGTCAAATTCAAGAGCTCAGGTCTTGACTTACCTTCGTTATCGGTTCCTTGAACAATGAGCTTGTTAAAAGTCCTTGATTTGCTTCAGAGCAGGATGAACAGCAGTCCTTGACAGGTCAGGTAATTGGCAGAGTTTATAAACAACTTCAACAAAGAGATTATGGCACGCTCTTTAAATCAACAAGTCGATATCTGCATAATATTGGCTTAGGTTCGTGGATTGGCCAAGCATCAAGTTTGATAGGCTGATCTCTTAGGATTTCCAGATTCCACGTTCAAGTTGTTTGTTTCTTTTGTGCACGTTGATTGCTTAATCAGCCCTGTGAATGCGGGCGTGCCACATGATTTCTTCTGTCTTGTGTTTTTGCAAATTGTTCCTCGTGCTTTGACGTTCGACTTTGATGAATTGGCTCAAATTTCACAGTTGTTTCTAAGGTGGAGTTGGATAGTTCGGGTTTGACTTATTCCTCGGAACATTATTGACTTTTAAAAGTCCTTGATTCAGTTTGAAACTAGTTCGGGTTTTGGACGTAGTCCCTGAACGGTACTGATTTCAAGTCCTTGATTCAGTTGAAGACAGGATGGCACAAATGTGCTACTATATGTGGCGGTCTTAATTAGCTTTCTTCGACGGAGTCTGTACTCACATCTGAGTTCCCCTCTCCCATTCTCTTAGATTAGGTTAGATTAAATTATAAGAATCTTATCTTTTTCGACAAAAAAAAAAAGTATGCTATGCTAGTCAGTTGGGATTGGCACCTGTCCCAAAATATTTGTCGCACCTTGAGACTTGCACTTATTTTCACACGTGCTAAGAATTCAAATGATTTAAATTTCGGCAATACCTTCTTCAGTATTGAAGGTAGGGGTGTTCACGAATCGAACCGATCGCGAGCGGCTCGAATACGAACTCGAGCTAATTAAGTCGATCTCGAGTTCGAGCTCGAACTCAAAAACATTAAGTTCCCTGACAGGTGCCGAACCTGTACAATAATAAATTCCTACTCGAGAAAAATACAGATTTTGTATATAGCGGTGAGTAGGGTCGAATCCACAGGGACTGGGGATAATTCGTTTCTTCTAGAGTCCAAAGTATGGGGGGTTTTGGATTAAATGCTAACTAAATAAATTAACTGCAGAAAATAATTGATTAAGAGGAATAATTAAGGGAAAACTCTAGCCAAGGGTACACTTCAGAAATGGTTCATGCACTGATCATTGATGCAGAAATAATTCCAACATTTAGTAATAGATTAGTTATAGTTGTCATGCACGCGATAAACAACCAACCCTTCCTTAATTTCTTGATAGCTAAGGTACGACCGTTAGCTATTTCTCTAACCCAAAAATAACCCTAGGTACGACCGTAGGATTTAATTTCTCGATTGCATTAATAATTAGAAAGGCCCAATCCTAACCAACAAACACGCTACGAGGGTTTGTTTAAACTAGATCATATGCTCCCCTGACATAAACCCAATTACGCCAGTTGCTACTGAGGTAGAGATAACGAACAATTACGGATTCAATTACCCCTATTTAGCAAAAATAGCCTATATGAATAATTAATTATTGCGCACTAATCAATCATACACAAGGCCATAGCAATTAAAATCAAGGAACATATAAATACCAATAAATGAAGAAAATAATTAAAACAGATTCGATCTCACAGTAATTGTTGAACCAAGTCTTCAGTTGTCCCCTTGACTAGAATTAAGAGGTTAGTCCTCCATTAATGGAGAACAACCATGCGAAAGAGCTAAGAGAAGAAAAACTAAAACTATGCTAAAAGCCTAAACTAAAACTATTGATTGATAAGAGTTCTCTGTACGTTTGTCTCCTTTTTAAAGCCAACAATGACTAAAGCTTCTTATCCCTGTGGTCCCCTGCTGAAATTGAGAATCAAACCAAAAGTGGGGATCTACCGAATTCCTTGCTTTTAGTTTCCTATTGCCCGTAGGACTCCAATCTCCTAATCAGCAAAGGAAATGCAATCTCTTTGTAGCACCATGTGGGCCCGGTTGTTTGAAATCCCAATTATCTCCAAAAAGTCCCTCATTTTTGTAGTTTCCTGTTTCACTTCCTGAAATTGAGTCCAATACCAAATATAAGTAAATATTAATAATTAAAACAATATTTGGCAAGGATAAAGGGGAAAATTAACAATAAAATAACCAACAATTAACACCCTATCACTCCCGCTCAATTATATATATATTTTTTATTTTTTATTTTAATAGTAAAATTACATATATATATCCCTAATATTTTATTATTTATTAAAAAAATTATTATTTTATTCATTTTTAAAAATAAATAATTATTTTTTATTTTTAAAAATAAAATAATAATAATTTTTTTTATTTTTTAAGCTCGAGCTTGATATTTTGAGTTCGAGCTCGAGTTCGAGCTTCACAAAATTAACTCGAACTCGGCTCGATTAGCCAAAACTAGATCGAGCTCGGCTCGTTTGCATCCCTAATTGAAGGGTTTTAAATTTCAGCACTTATTTGTGTGCATTAAAAGTGTTGAACGGCCAAAAAGATATTGGAACCAAAGCTTTTAAGAACGTCTCCTAGCTGTTTCGGGGAAAGTATCCTGCACGACCATTGTTTGCACCTGATGTGGGACTCATGCAGTTGCATCAAGGGCAATTCTTGTAGTATTACAGGGCCTATCATGACATCCGTGGAGTAAAAAATTTCATCATAATTACAAATAAAGTGATTTTTTGTTTTTTTGAGTTCTCTATTGGATATGTCAAAGTCAACACAGGTTTCATTTAGAGCTCAAAGTCCCTAATGAAAGATTCTGTTTGGTTGCAATGTTTCAAATATGTTGTGGAAAATCTTTCCAACGTTCTCTTCAAAATTATGCCTGAGATATATGCTTATACTCCAAGTGATGTCGTTATTTTCAGAATATAACTCCTACTTTTTTTTCTTATTTTTAACCACAAAATAAGAAAGAATACAACAAATCGGCTCATACGTACAGAAAATGTATCGAGACACTTATTGGCTAAAAAGTGCAAGCATGTCTTGGAGAGACGGATAGCATGCTAAAGAGACAAAAGACAAAAAATAGTTGGATAAAATACAATAAACCTTGTGGGTTCGTAAAAAAACATCCAAGCAACCTATGATTTCGAAATATCCATGTAACTCACTTATACTTTTAAACTGATATGAAATTTCACCTATAATCTTTATGTAACCTGCAAGTGGTGTATTTTTATTATTATTTAATGTTCTTCTTTTCTTTTCATTTTTTTATTCTTAGTGCTCAAATTCTTTTGACCTAACTATTATGGATGTTTTTACAAATTTTAAAATTTTTTACTTAACTATCATGAGCGTTTTTATAAATTTTAAAATTTTTAAAACACTTTTAAAATTTGTAAAAGTTGTCCATCCATCCTTTCTTCCTTTTTCCTTCCCCACCCTTCACCTGCCACTGCCCCTCCTATTCGTTCCTCCTCCTCCTTCCTCTTTTTGACCAGATCTCTAAAATGAGATTTCAGTAGGTTTCTGAAATGAGGAGGTTTTGGAGGAGAGGGTTTAAGGAGGTAGTATTAAGGCAGGAAAGAGGGATGGACTAAAGTTGGAGTTCTTGAAAAAAGTTACTTTTCATCTCTTCTAACGGCATAAATAGACGGAGTGACCAAAATGGTACAGATTTTCTAGTTCAGTGACATTTTTGGCTAATAAAAAAGTTTAGTGATCAAAACAAGCACTTCGCAATAATTTAGTGACATTTCGCACAATTTACTCGTGATTCTTGTAATGACCTTAAAGTAAAAATTTAGGAAAAACATGCAAAAAGCACTAATTGAACTATATAACTAAATGGTAATATAACACTTCACACCAATTCTCTTAGTACCCCAAATACACTTTTGTCTCAAGAAAAAGGCAAATTGAAAGTGGACTAAAGCGGGACAAGAGTATGCAAAGATTGCAATAGGTCAATGGATGAAAAGGAAAGGAAGTGGTGGCGTAGTTTAGATGGTTATAGAGTTTGGCTGAATGCTACTTTGGGTAGCTATAACTATTTTAGGGGTTTGGAGAGTTGGAGATTATTTAGAGGTCTACAAAGCAAAGGACTTAGTTTGTGGTTAAAAAAGATATTAGGGCTATATTAGAGAATTCATATGATTTTTTTTTTAAATTGATGTCGTTAAACTCTTTGTTATTATTACAAGTGCACAATGATGGAACTGAGATTTTAGTTTTGGGGGAGGAAGAGTGATACTAAATGTAAAACGACAGTTCAATAGACTATAATTAAGTATAAGAAATTTTTAAGAATAAAGACAAAGTATAAAGAAAAGCATGAAGATTAGACTTTATACCATTCTAGTTACTATTAATGTGAGATTTTCAAAATGGTAATGGAAACTTCTTCAATTTGTTTCATAATTGATTTTTTTTGGCTCTTTCATTTCCTATAAAACACATAAAGTATTACTTTAGTAGCTATTTTAAAATTATAGTAATTAAAAAAACTAAGAGTTAATTTGTCATAAAAAATTTGGTTAAAAGAAAAGTTAATGTTTTCATAATTATTATTCAAAAGTAGTATCAATCGCATGGTAAAGTGTACACTAATGATATGCTTTTGTGAGGAAACTAATTTTTACTTTTGTATAGAACACTTATTAAACAAAATAACGAAAAGAACTACTAATAATTATATTTAGAGAGGCCAAAGTAATACAATTTTATTTGGTGACTAAAATTATAGGGGAGAATTTTAATATTTGAAAAACTTTTGGGGGGCAGCCCTCATCCCCTTCCCCCGCTCCCTGTCGTACACCCCGTTGTCCATCCCTCCAGGTACCAGTTGTCACCCTTTTTTCCTTAAACAAAAAAAGAGAAAAGCTACATTTGTTGCCTAAGGTTAAAGAGCTGTCAAACAGGGGAGATCAGTTTAATATTGAGAGATGCTAGGGAGGATTCCAAATTATTCCAAGATAAATGATAAGCTTAGAGAAGTCAAAAAGAAAGAATTTGATCGAAACATCCTCGTTATTTACTCATCATTTCCTCCTACTACCGGTGGCCACCGGGATAGAAGATAAGCGTCGCAAATCACAGTACCCACCACCACAACTCCCCTTCTTTCCACCGTGGCGACGGTCCCGCTGTTCCAGTAAGTCAAATTTTCCTTCTTAGTTTATATGAGTTGGTGATTATTTTCCCCGTAATCAATGTTTTTAAACTCGGAGTAACTTGCTGCGAAGTCGTTTGGAGCTCAATTTGGAGTATTATTGCACTATCTGAACTTTTTTGCTGTCATCTTTCAGTTTATGCCGGAATGAATTTGTTCCGGCGATAACATCTACTGTATGTAGCTATGAGGATAGGATGACGTTTAATTTCTTTTCCAAATGCACGTGCCTTTTGCCACAGCAATTCGCTTCTTTTGTCTGCTACTCAGGAAGATCGGCTGATTACTAATCTTGGACATTAGAATCCATCAGGTGATTACGTTTCTGCTTGCTCCAGTATTAGTTGTCCCTTTGCTGCTTGACTTTTGATTGGTCCTTTTCTCATTTAAGAGCAATTAATGGAATGGAATTATACTCTGAGAGAGTTACCCACTCTTGATTTCTTGGTCCTACTGTCTTTGGCGGTAAAATGGCTTATGGGTTCTCATAATCTACTTTCTTTTAGATCGGGTCACACCGGTAGCTAGATTCATCTTTTGATTGGATTCAACATTCAAAGACTCCCCCCTCCCCCTTCTCCAATCCTTGAAGTCAAGGTCCCCTCATTTCGAAGTGTTCCCTTTCACTTTGTCATAATGATTCATAACTGGGAAATGAGTTCTCCTCAATTCCTTACTTCGTTATTTTCTTGTTCCTTGAATATATATACATATATATATATATATTTTGAGTAATGGTTCCACAAATAAATTTAAGCATATTTTATATTGAAAGCATACTTGCTTATTAAAAAAAAGAAAAAAAAGACGAAGAAAGTATACTCGCTTTGTTCGATTTCGAGATGATTTGAAAAAGTAATTGGACGATGTATTGTTGTGATATTGTCTGAGTAGTTTCTTTTTCCCCAAATGAATATGTTGGCATGTTTTGAATTGATTATTGTATTTAATTGATTTTGGTATTAATGATAATTTATTTTAAGTATCTAGCCAATTTTGTGAGCCAATTCATTTACAAAGAAAGAAATTTGGAGTGTGAAGACAATAAAAAAAGCAAATGAATACAATTTCCTTTTCTTTTGAAAAAAGAAAAGAGTACTTTGAATTCATAGGATGGGTTATCCAAGGATAAGGGGCTGGGAACAATATATGGCCAACATTTGGCTAACAATGTAAAATTTGAAAATATAAGGCTAAGCAATGCCAAGTAACTGTAACATAACCAACATGTACAGATAAGTGTGAATAGTGACTGCATCCTTGTTAAAGAGTTGCATACATTAGTTTAATAATGACCTACAACCCATTCTAAACACATTACTTCGTCCAGAAAAGGGTGCACGGAGATCGTTTTTGCCTTTCTTTCCTTACTCGATTTATCTAAACCACCTTAACTGTTGAGTGTTGACCAATTAAGCCAAAAATCTGGAAGCAGTTTGAGTGTAGCTCAGAAATTTCTTGAGCCTATCTAGATGAGCTCTCTTAGTAGATCTGGCTAATGGACCAGTCCCTAGTCAAGTTTGGTTGAACTGACTTGATACAAACTCTTTTATGTTTGGCTTGGATAATAATTAGGGGTGACAATTTTTGACCTAACACGATACAAGACGAACATGATAAAAAGAGTCTTACTAAACCATAGCACGAAAAATTTTGCATCACAATATATCGCCATGAACATGACACGCAAATGAAATGTGTCGTAATAGGTAAGCTGGTGGGTTGACACGATTGAACCATTAAAAATTACGGGTTCACATGGTTTTAACCTGAATGAAAATTATATTGGCCTTTTCATTTCTTGAATTTTCTCCAGAATATATATCGAAATTTTTTTAAAAAAATACTACTTGGTTTCCTCCTAAATGTACAGCATTAAATTGGTAGTTTCTTCCTAAATTTATGGTTTAGGAATTAGAATTACGAAATTAAACTCATAAATCCACACATACAACCTCTATGATCTTTTGACTTTTCGCATCTGATCAAACTTTTCTATGTAAATTTTAAACTCTTCTACAAGTTTACCATTGCTTTAGACTAATTTTTTTGAACATATTCTAGTTTGTACTGCTTTCCTTTCACATGGTTTTGCCCATTCTTATTTTTCTTTTTCTCCAAAGTTTCTTGTTTTTCGTTTCTTTAGTAAAACTTTTTCCTGTTGTCAATGAGAAAATGATGCATTCAAGACTTAATATAAGCAATGCTGATTCAGATTGAGAGAACATGACATTTTCCTAAACAGACTCATGTTTTACTATTTTGGGATGTTTCATCTATAATTTTACAACCACAACACAAAAGTCAAGTATGTGATATATTGGTTTTGACGCGTTTAACATGAACCCAGTCATGACAAGGCGAGACACATTAATAGCCTATTAATAATCAAGTTAAGAACAAAAACAATTTTAGTCTCATTGGAACGCCAAATCACATTTAAACATTCATAATATTTAGGTCTCTTAGGGGGCATCCGATAATACTTGCTATTATTTTGGTCTGACTAGGTATAGATATGGCATGGGACACTGCATTCGGCGATATTTGTATACAGATATAACTTCGGGCTTATATTGATTTGTTGGTCGGGACAAGCGTCCGAGGCTGTAAAGAGGTGCCGGTATGCATGGGTCTGTCTAGGTACCTCTTACGGAGCAATGGAGGATGCCTGTGTTATATGGGCCTGGATTTACTTACAATATTTTGCGTGCCTGTGTGACTGCAGTGATAGAATGTGAATGTGCGCTTCATGGGGTATGCATACATGCTGCAAGTTTCTTTTCTTTTCTTTTTTCTTTTTTTTTTTCAAGTTACTTTGTTGGCTTTTACTTTCCAAATTTGAACCAAATTCAAGAAGAGCGCATTATTAAGCTTTGGTTATTTGGTTGAGTCTGGATTGCTAAACAGAATATGTTCACTCTGAGTTACTCAACATATTTGCCCATCTTGTAAAGTTCACATTAGAATTTTTTCATGACTGAGTTTTCCTTTTCAGTGGAGAGGAAGGTACATAATTGCCACATTAGATATGTTCTTTTGTGTCTTCGCTTTATTTGAATCTTGTACCTTTGATTACCTCATCATCTCCAATATCGTCTCAACAGTTGCAGTACCAAATGTCCTTCAATGTACACAGTCAGACAACAATTACACTCTATTTACTGTGATATACAATCAATTAATTTTTTGTTATACCTTGAATGCAAAACAACTAGCTCATACGGTTAAACCTGATATATACCTGTATACGGCGGACAAGACGTTTATGCTTGTTTGAATATGGTACCAGGTGGAAGCTGAGTCTTTTTGATCCTAATGCAAAATACATTTGACCCAACATATAACACTCTGCGACAGATACGCATCTACTGGGCAGAATATCATAGTGGCAAATTTGGACAGCTTTGGGTATTTGGCCCCAATTATCGGACAAAAGAGCTGGACTTCAGACGGGATGCAAAGAAGCTAGCTTTGGATTTCCTACTGGAGAAGTCAGAATGCACTCTGCCAGATCTCTTGAGTACATTAGAAGACATTGAAGAAAAAGCAAGGGCTACTTATGCTGAGGAAGCTTTGCAGAATATGGACCAAGTTGATTTTCAAGAATTGATGGCAGTGGATGGTTGTTTTTTTCTCCTGATTGCGTTCTTTATTCTTGGAGTGGGGTCACCTGGCGTCGAACTTAAGTTTTCAGATGATCATCCTATCTTTGGGATAGGATGTGTGAAAGAAAACATGGACATGTGGCTTAGTTCCATGTTCTTTGTCGGGAATCAGATGCCGTTTATAGTGCTCGAGCAGTTGATGAAACTGAGGTTCTTCCAGGAACTAAAAACAAAAAATGAATGGAAGCAACCACTGGAATTGGCAAAAAGAGCCATATATGAGTTACTCGTGACAGAGCTGGATCAAAAACCAGTTGATCTGATACATTGTCTGCAGAGACTTGTGCCTGGAACAAAAAGTGGTTCAGGTGTAGTTATCCCTATAATGGGCAATAATTTTTGTGATGAAACTGAGGTTATACCTTCTGCCAAGGAATTGTGTGAACGAGGCATTGCATTTCGAGCACTAGAGAAAGATCTGGGAAGTAGAGGAATTCATTTCAAGCTTGGTTTCTTCAGTGCTGTTCTTAACTTGCCTATTTTCAAGGTTGACAGGTACACAGAGCTGGTGGTGGAATCTGTTCGCAAGTATGAAATTGTTCAAGGAGCCCAAGGGATTGAACCTGAATCAAGCTCCTTCCTTAAGCTTTTAAGTGAGTTGATTCGCTCACCACAAGATGTTGAAGTACTTTCCTCCCAAGGAGTCATTCAAGGAAGAGCAGAGGGCTTGCCGATATTTCTGAGCAATTTTGATGGCACGGTATCGTGTGAACATCTTTGCAATGTGAGGAGAGAAATCAAAGAATATCCCCTGCGGCTGTGGTGGAAACACAAAAAGCTCATTGGCTTCATTAGCATGACTTCTGCAATTCTTTTGCTTATACTTGCATTCTTGCAAACAGACTATTCTGTTCTTGGCTACAACAAACAGGGACATTCGTAATCACTGATCTTATTTCGGCACAAATGAGATCCGACTTTGAGCTCTCTTTGTTCAATCTGAAATATTACTAGATTTATATTTGATGTACCCTCAAAAGGAAAAAAACACTATAATTGATGCTTCTGCAATGGGATCTGCTGGAGGCATTATATAGCGAATTAGGAAATGTGGTTAAGTGCAGGACTGCTGATAAAAGTTGGATTCCAGTTTTAGCTTTACAATGGATGAACCATTCCAATACAGATATATCTAGAAGTCCTTACCCTCGTGCTGAAAATATATTAGTGTATGGATACAAAAAAAGGGGGCCTTTAAGAGCCAACCCAGTTTCAAGCTCTGAGATGCATATTACTGCAGTTGATTTTATTCATGTTCTTTATATATATATATAGTGTATGTGGGAGATCTCGAATCCGGAACCTCTTACTTACATTTCTTTTCCATGTACCACCTAATTCATCCCTCCTCCATCCTTCATCTATTTTGCATGATCATGTTCAACGTTTTTATATGCTTAATTTCATTGTCTCAAATTAGGCATAATATCTGTATTTACTATTTTTCATTGTGAGTGATTCACTGGTGATGAGTTCTATCACATTTGACTTGCAGTGATATAATTAAAAACTTAATTAAAAATATTCCTTTAAAATATAAGCAACATCTTTCTATACATAAAGTCTGAACGGGGTTTGGCATAAAAACAAAAAATTGTCATTATGTATTATACCAAATATATCCTTCCAATATTCACCATCATCTATCCACGTCTTATCTACTAAAATTCCCACTCCTATACTACTATCACTCAACCACTGGGCCAATGGCTCAGTGGCCACCAGGGAGGGACTTAAGTCCCTCCTTGGGCTGTTGGTGAGAGTTCAAATCTCACCAGCAGCGAAAAAAATCTAAGGGTTGTGCCATAGCACTCTCTTAGTCTAGTTGGGTCTGTATACCCACTAGCCCCTATCACAGCCTCCTTAGGCTCCCCCTCCCCCTAGATTAGGATAGAGTAGGTTATACAAATGTATCGTTGCTGACAAAAAAAAAAAAAAAGACTACTATCACTCAACTCTTCTCATGTTAGTTTCTCAACAACCACCACTTTCCCATCCCACTATTAAATCTGTGAATTAAGGGTGCAATTTCACCACTCCTTAATTTTTATTTTTATTTTTTAATGATACAGCAGAAAGCCACAGTAGAGGTTTTCATTTGTGACATTCTTCGCTAATGATAGAAGTTGTCATGGCAGTTACCAACTTTGGCATTCCACCAATTAAGATAACATTCTGCTTCTACGCTCTATCCTTTGGAGCGACCGAAGTTTTGAGAATTCAAGAAAAAGTTACGATGAGACAAGCCGTTTATCCTCTGTGATTATGACATTTTCTATAATTAAATACGTTTTCTCAAAATGACATTGTAATAAATTAAAGGTATAATTTTACCACTCCTTCATTCTTTCCATCAAGGTCCAAATGGTTTTCTACATTTTAAATAATCCCAAAATTGGAATTTATACATATCTGGCAGTGAACCATTAAAGAACACAACAAATATTACAAGTATAGTTGTTAATGTACCATATTCATGCTCTACTGCCTTCACCTCAAAACAATCAACGCGGACCGAGCCAAACTATGGCAACTACTGGTAATTAATTCATAGTATAGAAAAATATGAAGTACACGAGTCATCAAAATCCTCCAGATCTGCAGCTTCCAGACAGCACAAAAGCCACACAAAGGAACAGCTAGAAAGATATTCCGGGAGGCCATTACCTTCAATAACAAAAGGAAGGAATTTAACAAGCAAAGAAGATTTTCCAGAATTCATTCTTCTAGAGAAGTAGTCCAATGCAGAAAAACCATTTGGATTCTATTAACTAGACTTATATTACATAATGTTCATACAGAAAGTGAGAAACTGAACTAACAGCATGGTTGTATCAGTCAGATTACAAATCACCGCAACTGGTACCAGTTTTATTTAAACCAACTAGTAAGTGCGAGCACCAGGTGCCTGCGCTAAATACATATGTTTTCTGAAACTGCTGAGTGCTTTAGAAACCTCATTTACGTATCTATAGAGTTATGAGAAATGTTGTTTGTTCTGTGCAATACTTTTAAGCTTTATTCTTAATAAGCTTCTAATAGAGGAATGTCTTCAGTTTTTTGAGAAGGCCCATTAACACGGAAAAGGGCATGAAATCCAAAGAAAATGCCGTAAGTTGCTATTTCTCAGAAGCTGATCTGCTGATACGAGTAAACAATCAATTATCAACAGCCGGTTTTAATGGCAGTAGCATGCTTGACTTTTGCCAAATATTTTGTTACCTCAGTGAAGCCCATGTCTGCATGCTAGGGGAACAATCTTTTGTTTTTGAGAAGGCCTACAATAAAACCCCAAGTTACATGATAGCACAAAGAAAAATATGCAGCAACATAATCAAGTCATAAGAGCAAAAATCCATTGCTCTGCTGCTAATTCATTTGAAGGGTGTGGTAAATCAATTACCAGCAGATTCTAATGACGGGTACATGCTGGAATTTATGAAAATCTTCCCGACTCTCATAAAGCCGGTCCATGAACTCTGTAGGCATCTGTGAAACAGTCAATTCCCGGAGACTCGTGAGGAAATTAAGTCCTTCAGGCAGATTCTCTAGGCGCTCGCATTCTTCCAGCGCTAAAGTAGAAAGCTTGGGCATGCCCCCTCTTTTAACCGTCAAATTCTCTAAGTTTTGCAAGTTCGAGATGGATAAATATTTGAGTTGCGGCATACCCATGCCTGAACAGGTCATGTGCTTCCCCAGAAAGGCGTTGTTGTGTAATGCAAGGACCCACAAATTAGGAAGCTTTTCCAATTTTTCCATCGGATCATCATCAAACAAAGACCCAATCAAAGAAATTTCAGTGAGGCTATGAGAAATTCTCAGAGGCAACTTGCCTATATGACCTTCTATTTGCAAAAGGTGAAGATTGGCACACTGCAATAACTTGTGAGTAACAAAATGGTTATCGGAGTCATGTGTTTTGACAATGAGTGAAGAAAAGCGTAAGCAGTTTAAGCTTTTTTCCATGCAGTTAATTACCACCTCCAGGTCCTCAAAATTCGCATCCATGGTAGCAACAAGCTTCCGAAGCTTTGTTAATTTAAGCAGATCTTTAACTCTACACTGCCTCGAATCAAAGTTAACAAGTGTTTCCAGCTTTGTCAACCCATCCAATTGCAATTTGCCACCCTCGACGACCTGATAGCTACAAGGCAAAAAAAGATGCCTCAATCTGCTCAGTCTCTGCAGCTCACTGGGTATGAGCATCCTAATCCAAGTGCCTTCCCCTAAGTCGAGAGTTTCCAAGTTCAACAAGCTTCCAATAGTTGGAGGCAAACGCGTGATATTACAGCCTCTAATGCTCAAGTATCTCAAACGGAATAGCTTTTCTATGCCAGTGGGCATCCTCGTGACATCAAAGTTAAAACCACTGAAAAATAAAACTCGAAGCCGTTTAAAGTTGGTAAGATCTGATAATACTTGAGGTAAATCTCTCATACTCAAGAACTGACGAGGAAATAACTCCAGTGTAGCTGAGGGAAACCTCAATACTTTGTAGTTAAAACCAGAGAAAAATAAACCCCTAAGCCTCGAGAGGTCCTTCACTTCTGATAACATGTGCGTATGAGACGTGGACTGTTTTGAGACAGACTGAAGCTGTTTAATGGTATTCCAATTGTGGGGAACCATACACCCGTCTTCAAAAGACAACGTAAGCCTATGTATTCTGGTACTTAAAATGGGGGAAGAAGAAGCTAGACTGGTGTCATTTGTGTGTCTGAAGCTTATGGAGTCACAGAAGTTCTGCTCCTCGGCCTTCAGTAAGCAGAAGTCTCGCAACAGGTCATGAACACGGCAGGTTCTCAAACTCCTAAATGTTGATAATTCTCTTTTCTGCACCAACACCAGATTTCTGGCGACCAGTTCCTTCAGATACTGCTCTGCTATGTCCTCCATTGACTGTTGGCTTGACCCATGGGTTGACGATATAAAGCCTTCAGCCAGCCACAATCGGCATAAACTCCCTACATCCATCTCAAAATCCTCAGGGAACACGGCTGTGTAGAGAAAGCATGGCTTCAAATACTCTGGTAAAAAGTGGTATGACAAAGCCAAAGTCCTGTTTACTTTTGCACAGACTTGAGAACCTTGATGGATGGTTTGGTAGGAGACAATACTGCGGTGAACTGCCTTCCACTGGTGCCGTGTAGGATTTGACGCCAACAGCCCCGCCATCACCCTGATGGCAAGTGGCAAGCCTTGGCAGCGTTCTACTATATCCTTCGCAATGTCCAGCAGTTCCGCATCAACCTTAGGATCTGAGCAATTAAATAGAAGCAAGTGGTAGAAAGATAAGCGTCTGAGCATGATCAAGCCCCTCGAGCTGCCAATAATAGATACGAAAAAGATGAAAGGAAAAAAGTAGCAGATACTCCCGCTAGTAATGATGCAATGCAGACGCAAAAGACTTAATAATGCATGATAAGACTAGAAAAGCGGAGAAAGAGAAAGGATACATGAATGGCACCCCATGGAGAAGTACGAATTGGCAAGGAAAGGAACTAGGAAAATTGATTATTGCTCAATTTTTGGGAGAGAAGGAAGGAGGTGGAGAGGAGGTGGACGTTTTGATGTGCCCCTACTCGGAGGAAAGAGGAGGATTCGAGTGATTGAACGCCGGAGACATAAGTTTCAGTTCCTTTGGTTTGCAATTTGTGAACTTCAAAGTAAAATTAAAAATATACAAATAAATATCCCAATGGGAAGAGGGAGGAAGAGGGGGGAATGATGCCTTTACCAGAAGAAGAGTGACCTCTGATAGCCGTCTTGCGGAGAAGCTCCCAGCCTTCGTCTGGGTTAAGAAACCTCATCCGATGAACGAATCCTTTATCGTCGGCTGATGAAGAAGCAATCTTGTCCGCAACTCCGTCGTCCCGTGTGGTGAGCAGTACTCTGCTGGCGGTTGGTTCTCGCGACGGAAGCGCAATGCGGAGGCACTCCCAAGCATCGGCAGACCAGACATCATCCAAAACAATCAAGAATCTCTTGGACTGCAGGAACTCGTAAAGCTTCTGAGCCAAGTCCAAATCTGAAAATGGGGCCATGTCATCCCTGGCTCGGCAGACATGTTGCAGCAGCAAATCTTCCAAAATTCTTCTGGTGCGGAAGTCTTTCCCCACCGTAGCCCAGGCAACGCAATCAAAATGGCGGCGGACGGAGGAGTCCCCATATACCTTTTGGGCGAGAGTTGTCTTGCCGATTCCACCCATTCCGTATATCCCAATAATTTTGAGGGCGTCATCAGTAGCCAGCAATCTAGAAATCACCTCCCTCCGCTCGTCTTCCCTGCCAACAACGACGAAATCGTCTTCTTGGTCCTCCGAACGAATGCCGTCAACATCGAAGTGGTCGTCTAATTCAACAGGAGGGGAGGGTGATTTCCAAGCATGATCCGCCTTGCAAACATTATCATCAACTAAATCATCTCCTTCCCGTTGACCGAGGAGGGCAGGAACAGCTTTGGCCATTCCGTCTCGATAACAAGCGGCGGCTCTCGCTAATAATCGACCGTTGAAGAGGCGGATCCGTTGAGTCAGATCAACTAACTCCTCCTCCTTGGTCATTCTGGGCATTACCCACTCCAACCACAACTTCTTAAACAGCCACCATTTCTCCAAGCCACCTAATTCCGCTGTCTCTCCAAACTTGAGCCCATCATAGATCAGCTTGTCAACCAGATCCTCCGCTTCGCACACCAATTCTTCCACGTCTCTATCCCAGTTGCACAGCGACGGCCACTGCTGCTCCGGCGACCTCCTCAGCGACCGACCCATCTGCTCCAGCTCTGACCCCAGGCCCTCCAATCCTTCGCCGCTTACCACACCGGACAGCAACTCAGATTCCCTCATCATCAAGTCTACCACTCGATACACACTTTCCGCCATCCACGCATGCGCTCCAGCCATCCACAGGTACGATCTCCTTGATCCAGCAATCTGCTGCTGCCTTCTGCTTGGGCTATCTCTACCTTGCCCTTAATAAAGCAGCACAAATCTTTTCAACTTTCTTCTGGCAAAAGCCGCAAAACGAGAAATGGAACCTTCAAGCATGAATACATACAGCGGTGTACTGCAAGAAGGAAAATGCAAGTTACCGTATGGGACCCACCTAATTTGCATAGGACCCACCTAACTATACGTCATCGATGATGTCACCTGCGGTATGTCATTTGGAAGCCACAGCGTAATTTGTCCAAATGACATATTTACGCTTAAGAGACAATGGGCATATAATCAATTTACGTGTAGGACTCACGGCCGGCGACATTTGATTTGGCTCAGGCCTCTATGCTTCCCTGTCCCAGTATCCCGTCCGGCGAGAAGGGGCACGAAGAAAAAGCAGTTGGAGCTTAAATGCGGCGCCGTTGATTTGGGCGGAATAGCTTTGTAGAGATGTTCGAATACTTTTTACAAGCTTTCTGCACTTTTTGAACACTCAATCTCGATGTCAACAGCAAAGTAGTAAAAATAATCGATTTAACCTGGTTTTTCTTCCCTCTCTCCCACTTCTATCTTGTTCCATCAATGTAGACGCCACCCTGCGAACTTCGGCCTCTGTTACTGTTGTTGATACTCGGACAGTGGCCTGAGCATCAAGTTTGTTTTTCCAGTTTTCGCAGAGACAGATAGATAAGAGATAATGGGTGCATGGTTTTTTGATTTTTGAAGCAATCTTTAGTTTTACAGTGAAGATGGATTCACTTACAATAACATGAATTAAAGCCGCGAGCCAGATATCGTAAGAAGACTAGAAGAGCTGCGAGTCAGAACTCAGAAGAAGCGCCTTTTGGGCTGTTGGTGATAGCATGATAGTAAAATCCTCCTCACTACCATCTCTTGTTCGGAGTGGAAGAAGTCGAGGACGGGACGGGAGATATTTAACACGTTGAGGGATGACTCAGCAGGGTTGTAAAAGCATGTGTGGGTCCCATGCCAAGTCGTCGTAATTAACTCTTGAGGACAAATTTGGTATTTAATTAAACCTGCGGCGACATTAATTAATTAAAAAATTAGAGCTGCAGCAATGACCCCGGTCCTCACTCTCTCTCACACACGCACACATATGTTCCCCCTCCGATTTGCCCGCCTGCTCTCCAGCGAACACTTCCAACTCCACGCGCACGCACGAGTATATTTATGAAATTGGTCCTTAAATTTAGATTTCTATGCAAGTACTGGTATTATTTTATCAAGTCATTGCATAATCTCCTCAGGATACATAGTGATTTGTACTTTGCTCCCTTATACATAGTGATTTGTACTTTGCTCCCTTATACTTTCGATGACTCTGCCTATCTTGCCCAAAGAAAAATAATTATTATTCCCCGTGTCTCCCTCTACTCGTGTAAGCAAATTAACCTCCTATTGTACACAAAAGAGGGGAAAAAAAAATTCAACGGAGCAAATTAACCAAATCAACATTCTCCCTCGACTCAATTTCAAACAAATACCACTGTGATTTCGTAATTTAGATTTGGCTCGCTTTCTCAAGCATACTACCATTAGTGAGAGTCCATACCAATTATGTAATTTTTATGTTATATCTTCTCTTCTATATTTCTACTACTTCTTCCTGAATCATATTCATCCTCTTGGTTTTAGAATTAATCTTTCTTACACTAACAATGTATACAATGTCGGCGTTAGATAGATGACAATTATACAAAATTTGAATTTGAAATTTAACTTTTGCACGCATGTAATGAATCCAACGATGATAGTGTATACACTGTTAGTTAGTGTATATAAAATTTACTCTTAGTTTTAAGCATAAACATGCAAATCTCACACTCATGGGCTAAATTTTGGTGTAGAAAGTTTACGTTATATCACAGGTTTGGGCGAATTTCGGTGCACATTATATAATAGACTTAAATGATATTTTTCTTAAAGACATTGCTCATTATATCATAGGATTAAGTAAATTCATATTACCTTCACACGCATCCTACACTTGCATGAACAAGAGATAGCTAAAGGTCTCCCCAGACAATACCCTATCATACTCCACGCCACACTGTACTACCAAACTAGTTAACTCCAGTACTAGACTTTTCGTTGATTAATTAAATCTAATCCCAGATTGAACTCCAGTACTACCAAACTAGTCACAGCAGCAAAATAACTAGTCTGAGCTACTTGACGCACATCGTCAGGGCTAAAAAACTAGTCTAGTATAAAATGTATACTGAAATTTTGAGGGAGGCAGGGGTAGAACCCCTGACCTCCAGCATCACCAAAGAGGGTGATGACCACTGGACCAAATGACCAGTGGCTTCCACAATTCACTTTCTGACAAAAAGATATAAAATTTTTTATTATCACTAGCCTAATATACCTCGTATCAACAATTATTCACATCACAAGCAATTCATCAAAGAAATAATATTTTGAAATTCAACAACTTTTATTGCTTATGAACTTGAATTGAACAGTACAATTACCATCAGTTTTTTATTACCATAGTAAATTACCCTTATATTTACTCCATATTTTATTTAAGCTTGTAGCATACTCGTAAGAACTTATATTGCCAAATTTCTTTTGACATTCATTTATTTTTTGAAAATAATTTCTACATCTAAAATTCTTTACTTTGATAACTATATCTCTGACCTTCCATTTTCGTTTTGGACATGATAAGTTCCACATTTCATAGATTAAACTCAAAGTGAACAAAAAAAAAATAAAAAATAAAAATATCAAATGAGTTAATCTGTCATCTTATATTTGAAATCCTCCCCAAATATGACAAAACGTAATTTCATATATAAATTTCGTACATTTTTACTTGTGGAAACATACATTTGCACAAATGTCCACGCGCAGGAAAAATATGAATACTGTTGGGCTATTCAAAACAGGGGCCATTTCATTTTCCATGCTAATTTATGTCCCTCTCAAAGCCGAGTCTCGCAGCACATGCGACTCTTACCATCTCAAAGCCTGCCCTTTAGACGTTTCCAAGGTTTCTGGGCGAGGAAGATCATGACCTCGATTAAGCGATAACGGTCAAACAACGTTTTTTCATTTCTCGGGCGGAAGAGAATTCTTTTGGTCGTTCATTCGCGAAATTTTAACGTGACCTTTCTGTCTGTCGCAGCTTGTTACTGACTTTAGGCAGTGCCAGTCCTTACGATCTGAGACTTTCTGAGCAGCCAAAACAGCAAGTCAACGTCTTTACTCAGCTTCAGATGTAGATCTTCACATAGTATCTTTCCTGGGAAATTGATTTTCTTTACTTTGCCTATATCCTAAAGGAGCATCCTCCCTTGTTGACTTTTTTTTTTCTTCTGATGTTTCAGGTCTTCTGGTAGGGTATGACTTTCGTGAAGAAGTTTTTTAGTGTTGATGATTTGCAGACACTGAGCATGACCGGTTCACCTGGCTATAATCGGACGATAACAAGGAGATATCTTGGGTGATCGGGAATGTGGATTTCTGTAGATGCAATTATGCATAATCTACTTGTGGTTTGCGGATGCCTGAGCCTGAGGTATTAGCTTAGTAGTAAAGAACGTTATCGAAAAATTGATTTAGCCATGTTTGTATTCATGTCAGGTGATCCTTTCCTTTGATAACTGTTGATCCTCATCTCTCCACATTTAGAAAAAAATTTCTGATTAGACAACGCAGTGAATTGAATTTTATTCTTTATTCATGGGTTTTCTTCTGAACTCTCAAAAGTACCACATGGCTTGTAACACAGGTAGATGTAGCATGCTTCATTGTTGTGATGTTGTATAAAAATCAAACATGAATAGATCAAAGTTCCCTTGTTTTCTTTTGGCTATACAATTCCAAAAATTCCCTTCCTGATGATGTCTTTTAAACGTAGGTAGAATGCTAACTGGAACGACCAAGAAATTTCAGCTTCTTCACAGTTTGTGTCTGTGTGCACGCACGCCTTTTTTTTATTTTTTATTTTTGGTTTGGCATTACGAAAATTACAAGTTTATATTATTGGCCTTATTTGTATTCCGTTGTGGATACTGTTTTCTTCTTAGGTGTATCACTTGTATGATTACAAGTGAAGTACAAGACTGTTGAACTTTACTTCATCAGTCTTTCACTGTAGACCTTGCACCCCATTTTGGGATCATGCATTGAGCAGTTTTGGATTTTCAAAGTATTTTTGGTACAAATCAATGGATGGACCAATTGATGCGTGCTTTGTTGAATGTTAATTGCTGGCGGAACTTGGAAAGTATGTTCTAGTATTGAGATTCTTATTGGTGATAATCATCCAAATGCTTACGCAAAACCAGACATTTGCACGGCAAATATGCAAATATTGGCCGGAATATCATAGCGGCACGTTTGGGAATCTTTGGGTATTTGGCCCCCATTACAGGGTTAAGGAGTTGGACTTCAGATGCAATGCTAAGAAGGATGCTTTGGACTTTGTACTGGAGAAGTCAGGATGTACTCTACCAAGACTTCTGACTACACTAGAAGATATTGAAGAAGAAGCAAGAAGGACTTATGCTGATGATACATTAAACGACTTACAAAGAGTCAAATTCCTGGAAATGATGGCAATGGATGGGTGTTTTTTCCTCCTGCTGGCGTTCTCTATTCTTGGATTGGGATCAACCGGCACAGAAGTAGGATTCCCTGAGAAGCATTTGGTTTTTGGTATAGGATGTGTCAGAAAAGAAATAGACCTGTGGATCCGTTCCATGTTCTTCATGGGGAACCAAATTCCGCTCATAGTACTGGAGGAAGTCATGAAACTAAGATTCTTTCAAGGATTAAAGACAGAAAAGCAATGGAATCAGCCACTGGACTTCGTTAAAAGGGCCTTATATAATTTCCTCACAGTCGAGCATCAGCCGAAATCAATTGATTTGATCCATTGCCTCCAGTCGACCTTTCTTGGGAGAAAAAGTGGCTTACATGTCACTGTACCCATAATGGACACTGATGCAAGTGATGCAATAGAGGGGATACCTTCTGCAACAGACCTGTTTAATTTAGGCCTAAAATTTGAAAAATTAGAGGGAGAATTGGGAATTAGAGGTATACAATACACATACTCTGCCTTTAATCATGTTCTATACTTGCCTGTTTTCAAGGTTGACAGATACACAGAGCTGATTGTCAAGTGTCTTTACAAGTACGAGATAGTTCAAGCGTCCAGAGGCATTGTACCAGATGTATCCCCCTACTTCAAAGTTTTCAGTGAGCTACTGCGCACACCAAAAGATGTTGAACTCCTTACCTCACAGGGAGTCATTCAAGGACAGCTAGAGGGCTTGCGACGACTTCTGAGCTCCTTTGACGGCATGGAACCATCCGAACATGTACGCCATGTAAGAAGAGAGATCAGAAAACATCCTCCACCGGACTGGCAGATGTGCATAAAGTTCTTACTAAAGCTGATTGCCCTCATTGCTGCAATTCTCACTTGGATTTTTTGCTTTCCTGCAAGCAGTAGCCTTCTTGGCTGCAACAAATAGGAATACGCTCGCTCGATGATCTTATGGCATCTTATGGCAGCCTATGGCCTTCTTGGCTACCACAAATAGGAAGGAAAAGCAGACTTGTTGCTTGATGATATTATGGCCACCATAAAGGGAGAGTGGACTTGTGCTCGATGACCTTATGGCATCATCATAAAGGGAGAGCAGAACTGAGTTTGATTTTTCTCAAGTACTTAATATTGTTAAGTGAACTTTTTTTTTTGGTTATTGTTGGTACTGCGAATAGGACCATATTTGCTCAATGATCTTATGGCATCATAAAGTGAGAGCAGATTGAACTTTGCTTTATGAGTTTTTGTAATACAACTATGTTACAGTTAATTATGATCCTTGCTGCATCATTACAGTGAATCAAATCTCCCTAAATTAACCCCATTCCCTGCACTCCAAAAAATTAATTGGGTGATTCTTCTGGCATTCTGTGCATGCATATTTCTAATTAATTGCTCGGTTCAATTACTGCTCTACTACTGATGGTAGGGAAGATAGGGCCATTTGGGTGATTTTGGGGCAATTCCCCAACACATTGTTTTCACAGCACACACTATTTTCAAGTACGTATTGTTTTGGATTTTTGGATTAGTTTTTATTACAAATTTGTTGATGGTTTATATGCTCTAAATTTGATCCTGGAAGAAAATTCTTATGTTAGGTTCTTAATTATTTTCGGTCAAATTTTTATCCACCCTTGGAAGCCGCTTGCTTCATTACTTTGCCTCCCTTATTTGGTTGGTTGGGTTCAAGTATTTTGTGTCCTTACAGCCAAATATGTTTTTTTTTTCTTTTGTTGAATTTCTGCTTTTGAGGCCTTTAGACATGACAATGAGTCCGAGAAGTTCTTCCAGTGCAATCTGGTAAACTTGAAATTTTGTCTCTGTTTTCAGCATTTCATTTGCATTCTATACTTTATTTGCTGTTTCTCTTTCTCCCACATTTAGTGCTTCTTATTAGTCGAAATTTAGGATGGAACTTGGCAAACTATCAAAAGAAGCTACATAGTACTTTGAAATTTTGTAGGTGTATACTATCCTTCTTAACCAACTTTCCTTAAAGGATTGCATCATTCCCCCTCTTCCAAGGGACTGAACCTCTTAGGTAATAGTCATTTGGTATGATTTAGTTCAAGTGAATGGATAAATTTTCTTTATACCATGTTCGTGTTGTTTGATGATACGGAGGGAGCTCTTTGATTTGTATCCACTTACTACATGCTAATTGTTTTAAAAGGCTTGATTGGAAAGCTATTAGTTGGTGGTCTCACCCCCTTTCCCGGGGTCTCTTGTCACCATTGAAGCTCAAAGGAATGTAGTTTCAAGAATGCTTAATACTTTGTGAAGATAATGATCACGATCAATATGATATTATGGAATAAACAATGAAAGTGACTGGTAATACATGTGCTCCACATACGTGATGCATGTTCAAAATGTCATTTATAAATTACTCGAAGTTTGTAATTATAATTCTCTGAAGTGACTTTTTGTGAATAAAATTTTTTGAAGTGTGTTTTGCTCCTTTGTCATAAGGTCATGCTTCAATCTATGCTACAAGCCCGTACATTGTGATCAGCATGTATCCGTATTGATTTTACCTATGCACCAGCTGCAATCGTTTTTAGCTTATCATCCTCAAGATCAGTCGGTGTGGCAATACATGAAGTGACAATGGTGCATTTATGCTTCTAATGCACTAAAAGAAATGCTGGAGTTTGAAATCTGACAATTTTATATGTTGATGGCATGAACAAATGATGGAGCCCCCTAAAACTGTAGCACAAAGCAATCCAATGAAATTTGAAAGGAAAAAAAAAAGAAGAAAGAAAAAGAATGGTGATCAGCAAACTAACCTAAATTGTACTCAACGTCCTGATAAACTGAAACGGAGTTGCATAAACAATAATTATTGGTTGAAGAAGTTTCATGGGAAAGAGAGAGAAGATCTTTGAGTTCAGAATCTTCAGAGTAAAGTCAAATACTCAGCAAAGTAACCAATCCATGCTCTAAGCTGCAAATTCAAATATCTTAAAGATACATTTTCTAGATTTTGAGGTCAAAAAGAAAAGGATAATGCTCGGCCTATAAACTGGCTAAAGAGAGAGTGAATAAAACATGTACATGTACAAGAGGTAGGTGGTTTAGAGAAGACCCTAATGCCATTGGATGATGAGCCTCAGTTAAAAAGACCAACGCCTCAGTTTACCTCTTTGCACTTATTGGTTTCTATGGCTACACACACAAACACATACACCTTCACAGTTTCCATAGTTCCCAGCTGAAACCATGCCGTCTGAAGTACTTGAAACTCCTGACACAACAATAACAACATTAAAATTCAACAAACCCTTTAAATCTTCATAAAACCAGGAGTTCAATATAAAACATGCCACCTAATGTACATAAGTATCTCTTGTGAAACTCCTGGTAAGCTCTCAAGGCTTTTGCAGTTTGTCGAAGGAAAGCATGCTATAGTGCATTTGCATAATGGACAAAACAATTAAAGCCGAGCAAATAAAAGGCATGCACTTTAGAGGCTTTTGCCACTGCCAGGGGGGATTTCTTACAATCTCTCTTTTAACCGAGTGCATATATCCAGATGAAGCCATGCCATCTAAAGTACTTAGAAGTCCTTGTAATCTCTCTGACCTTCCATGAATGACTCCTTCAGACACAAGGATTTCAATATCTTTTGGTTTATGAATCAGCTCGGACATGAACTTAAAGTAGGAACTTGCCTCAGGTTCGACCCCTCGGCATTCTTGAACAGTCTCATATTTCAGAAGACATTTGATTAAAAGACCTGTGTATCTGTCAACCCTCAAATCAGGTAAGTAAAGAACAGCTGAAAACTTATTGCAATCGTAATGCATTCCTCTGATCCCCAATTCTCCTCCTAATTTTCGGAATCTCACACCCTGTTCAGATAATTTGCTAGCAGAAACACAGTCCTCTATGTCAGCGTCCTTTTTCCCCACAGCTACGTTCGAGCTGCATTTTGGGCCAAGCATGATGCTCTGGAGGCAATGGAGTAAGTCAACTGGTTTTGGAACCAGCTCAACCATCAAGAACTTATGCAGGGTTCTTTTGGCCAAACCCAATTGCTGCTGCTTACTTCCAATTGTAGCTTTCATTCTTTGAAAGATATCAAGGTGCATAAGTTGCTCCAGTACTATGAGTGGGATTTGATTTCCAACAAAGAACATGGACTCTATAATGTTGTCCATGTATTCAGTGGCACATCCTACGCCAAAAACAGGATGATTCTCTGCATACTTTAATTTTTGTGGATCGGCTCCAAGAATTGAGAATGCCAGAAGGAGAAAGAAGCAACCATCTTTTATCATTAAATATTGAAACTCAAGCACGGTCAAGTCATTCAACGCATTATCAGCATAAGCACCTCTTACTTCTAACTCAATATTTCCTATAGCATTCATAACTCCTTGAAAAGAAACTTGTGAGTTGCTCCGTATGCGTTCCATAGCTTCCTCCTTAACACACTCTGAGAATTCGGTACCAAATCTCCTGTAATTTGGACCAAATACCCAAAGCTTTCCGAATTTTCCTCCATGAAATTCCGAGTAATATACACAAATCTTGCGCTCAACTGGAGTGAGGGCAGTCTTCTCGTCTTGAATACACAGCAGCTCCATCCGGAAGCAGTAATAAACTGAAGTATATGAATTAAAAAGACTGAACCTTCTACCTGCAATCCTAACGATCAACCCCATGTAAGTACCTCTGTGACTACAATATTACGACAACCAAATGACAAAAACCATTCAAAAAGTAAAGCTACCAGGATGAGATGAGAGTAAATTTGATACTTTTAAGGGGTAAATGAAATCCTAACCAATTCAAATCGACTCCCATTTAGGATCTCGTATTGAAAAACATCTCGTTAGGGATTTCAATCAAATAGAAACTTCAAAAGCAGTGGACTTCCAGACGAGGATAAAAACATCCAAAGTGAGAGTTAATTTGAATCTCCACCATCCGTCATGATTTCTAGTCGGATCCTCACTATTAACATCAACAAATGGAGACTACATAATAGTTAAGGCAGGAGAAAGCCAAGCAAAAATATGGCATTAATTGATCCTGAAATCTGAGACATTATAAAGAGGTTCTGTTCATACCGACTAAACCACAATTCAGGACCCAGCATATAACAATGAACAATCAACAGAAGTGACTCAAAATTAAAGAAAGATGAGTGCTTGGATCGATATTATCAATCTACATTCATCGTTTCTTATATAAAAAAAAAAGGGCAAAGAAAGAGAAAACCCGCCAACAACGATTCATCTATTGGATGCCAAAATGACTACCGCCTCAAAGCTGAAGCTTTTAGCTTTCTTTTTGCTTTGGCGTACGACCCAAAACCTTAGAATTAGTTAAAGCTTGTCCGGAGGACTAGACGGGAAAGGGGAATGAATGAAGTTCAAGAAACTCACAGGGGATGAAGCTCTTCTTGACAGCATATGCAAGCAAAACAACGACGGAAAAATCGAAAATCAGGGGATTGATGATGTCATCGTTGACGTCAAGAATTGGTATATACAGAGTACAGACACCCAACCAGCGGGAGCGACCAAACCATAAAATGGGACAGGAGGCAACTTGTATCTTACCCAGCTATGTAAAGGGCAAAAAGGGCCCTTTGCCCTCACCGTTCTTTCATCTTCCGCGGAGAAGTAGATGCTTCCAGCTGCCAACTTAATCCGTCTTGAAGGATAAAAACACTTTTAATACATTTGGTAAGTGTATTTCCTTTCCTTGAAATTAACAATAGGTTTTTTATTATGAAAAATAATTGTAGTGCAAATTCAAAATTAATTTAATTTAACTTTAACAATTTACTTTTAGAGCAACTTGTATATTTTAAAATACAAAAAAAAATTAACTTTAACAATTTAATATAAAATTTTGAATTAAATGAAGAGGTAAATATGTTTCAAAAATTCAAAAAAGTATGCATTTATCAAATAGAAAAAAAGTGCTTGTGCAAATACACTTCCAAATAATATGATTAAGCGCTTTATAAATATTTTGACCAAAACTTCTATTCATTTAAATGTTTTTTTTTTTTGATAAGTCATCACAGCTCCAAATGGAATGGTGTCACAATAAATTTGCATAGGTTTCTTTTATTTTTGCTTTTTGGGTTTCCTATGACTATGAGTAATCCGTACTTAGACCGATTCCCATTTTTAATCATTAGGCCCTGTTTCGTTCTAGGAAAGTATTGGGGAAAGGGAGAGTAAATCCATGGAAAGTATTTCTTGTGTTTGGCAGGAGCGGGGAAAAAAAAAAGGCAAAAGAAGAAAATCATGGAAATTGAGAACGAAACTTCCCCTTGATGTTTGCCTAAAATCGTTGAGAATCCTCTTTCTCTGCAGAACGTGAGGAAATTTGGAAGGAAACGTACCTAAATGAGTCAACACTCGGACCTGGAGACTAGTGAAAATTCTAATCAGATCTAAACCAAAAAAAAAAATAATAATAAAGAACTCTTAGCCTATTTAATTTTGAGTTTTATTTAATCGATCGAGCTTTGGTCTTTGGCATCGGTTGTCCCCACATCTTAACTCCTTGAGGCGAATTGTTCATAGTCAATAAAAACCAAAGGTAGAATGATCATTTTTGTTGCTTATTTTTGAGACCGTGATCATTTTAGTTGTCCCTACATGTGAACCCTTTTTTTTTTTCAATAGAAAACTGAAAAATTTTAGGATTAAAAATAAAAAAACCCCGTAGTACACTTAATACACAGAAAAGCTCCTTGTAGTTTCAAAACATACAAAACAACACCTCATATTTTGAACTAAATTGTAAACTAACAGAATTCGTTAAACTTAACGAAAATAACAGTTTTGGCCGTTAAACTTACCGGATTCCATTAAGTTTATCGTTAAATTTACTGAATTCCGTTAAATTTTCCGAATTCCGTTAAATTTAACGAATTGTGTTAGTTTACAATTTAGTTCAAAACATGAGGTGTCGTTTTGTATGTTTTGAAACCACAAGGGACTTTTTCTGTGTATTATATATACCACAGGAGGCTTTTTTATTTTTAACCCAAAATTTTATTAAGTTGAAGATAGATCTTCAACAATTGTAAAAGACAGAAAAGATGGTGGAGAAAATCTTGAAGTACAAATGTCTGAATAGAACGGACATTCGTAACTAATAAATGAGCAGCCACATTTAGATTCCTGAAAGCTCAATTGGCCTCTCAAATGACAAATTTCTGTAAACTAACTGAGATATCATTTAGCAAGTATCCATAGGCTGAATCGTCAGTTTTCAAAATTTTAAGCATGTTGATGATCTTCAAAGAGTCACCCTCTAAAATAATTTTAAGAACTTTCAACTAAAGTAATAAAGTGATTGCTAATTTTGTAGCACAGGCTTCAATAATATCAGGAGTGAAGGTACCTAAGATTTTGTGAGAAATACCACCAATAAAATTGCCCCATTCATCCCTTACAACAACTTCAACTCTAGAGCAACCGTTTCTGTAGAATATTGCACCATCCAAATTGGCCTTTAGAAAATCTATAGGGGCCTTATACAATGAAGTTGGGCATCGGAAGAACACATTGAATTGTTTGGAGATGTGTTTGCTTCCTAGTATTTCTGTAAGAAATTGAGAGAGAGAGAGAGAAGCAAACTAAGCGGATCACGATAGGAACCATCAAACAATGCTCCATTTCGGTTAAGCCACAAATTTCAAAGAATTATGCCTATCAATTCCATGTCTCGCTTTTTCAAATGATGAAGAAGGCCAGATAACAGAGATGACACTTAATCTGCAGAATCTAATCTTATCTTTTGTGTAAGGAAGCTGAGTGCTCAAGCCTAAATTGCTATCAGGTAGCACAAGAAAAGATGATTAACATCTTCCTCAAAAGCCTTACATAAAGAGCAAGTAGGATCAAGACAGACTCCATAACTATTTAACTTGGAAACATAGGTAAAATATCTTGCAAATTCGCCACAAGAATATATTGACTTTGCTTGGTACATTGAGTTTGTAGATTGTTTTTTGATGAGATGATAGGCACTTTTCACAAGAAACATTTTTAGAATAGTTCTAGATGAGCTTGTCATGACTTTGTTTATCACCCAATGGAATGTTCATAATAAGCTCAACCTCATCTTGCTAGAAAGGCTCTCAAAGCAATTCATATTTCCATTTCCTGCAGTGTTCATCAATTAAACAATCCACGATGGAGTCTTCTGATATCAGATCAGAACGAGATACAATTTTGAACGTAGAAGGATGTGGAAGCCATATAATTTTGACTGTAGCAGGATGTTGAAAGCCGTCTATTTTTCTAAATTTGATTTGACTCCCATTTCCAACTCGTCATTTGCTACAAGCAAATAGATATTTTTCGAATCTCACACACTCCCCTCGAAGTAAAAAAATGCCTGGGACTAGGTTCGACATGAAAAAAAGTCAAAATTAGAAAAATATTTAGCTTTAAAAACTTGATGTGGAAGAGTGAATGGTTGAGTAGTAATGCGCCACGCCTGTTTAGCAAGTAAAGATAAATCAAAAGCCTTAAGTTGTCTAAAGCCCATGCAACCTTCATTTTTGCATGAACACATCTTTTCGCAACTTACCCAATGAATTAATTTCTGCTTTGTACCATCACTCCACTAAAAGTTACTCTTTTATAGACTAGATATCTAAAAGCAAGGGATTCGGATACTTAAAACAAGATATTGAGTATGTTGGAATAGCTTGGACCACAGTTTTGATCATGATTTCCTTACCGACCTTTGAGAGACGTTGTTCATTCCCTCTTGTTTCTTCTGCCAGACTCTCTCTTTTATTGACGGAAAGACCTAGACTTAGAGCGACCAACAACGATAGGAAGGCCAAGATATTTACCGTGAGTGGGAACTTCTTTAAAGAAGTTGTGTGATGCTTTGTCAAATTATGAGATTTGTGTTTTTGCTGAAGGGTTTACTGATTTATCAAAGTTAACCTCTTGGCCTGAAGTTGCTTTTTATAAAGATTAAGGATTGCCTTTATGTGTGTGCATCTCTCGGAGCGATGCTTTTTCCAAACAATAAAGTGAGACAGCTTCGGTCCACTTGAGCCTATACAACAACCAAAGACGCTTCCACAATGTTCAGCTTCTTGCAATAAACAAGAAGGTTGCCAAATCTAATATCTCGAAAACCATTCATTAAGAAAGTGTAAGAAACAGTAGAAACGCAACGTAAAACAATATCCACAAAACTAGAATGAAAACCTAAAGCTAATATAATATGTCTAAGAAAAGTCCACTCAACCTTATCAAAAACTTTGCTCATGTCCGACTTTATGGACATGGACCCTCCTGTCCAGAAGACTTCAACTTAAGGGAATGGCTAATTTCATCTATTATCAGCGATTTGACGCCTATGGATGAAAGCAAATTGACATGCTGAGATGACTTTAGAAAAAACAACCCCTAATTCTATTAGCTAAAACCTTAGAGCCTAACTTATAAACTATGTTGTATAGACTAATAGGATTGAGTGATATTGGATGGACTATGACGCTTGGGAATAAGAACAGCACAAGTATGATTAAGACTCATAGGTAAAGTGCCCTTATTCAAGAGGTTAAGAACCCAGCGAGTGACATCCGAATCAACAATGTGCCAATATTTTTGATAAAAAAACTTGTGACATGCCATCGGTCGGAAGATGTAAAAAAAAATGCATTTGATTTAAAGCTTTTGTTAACTCGAAGAAATTGTAAGTACGCAGAAGAGAATCATTGATTTCATCGAAAACACATCTCCACACGGATTGGATGACTGCATCAATTGCCTCAGAAGCAGGCTTGGAAGTAGAACAAACTGTGCCAAAATGTTCCATGATAATAATAGCTTCTAAATCCTCTTTCGACTGACACCAAGATCCATTTTTGTCAAAAAAGGCTATAGTAACCAAAGGTAAAATGATCATTTTAGTTGCTTATTTTTTAGACAGTGATCAATTTGTTCCTTATGTGTCAATATCTACCAATTTAATTCCTCTTCTTTACAGACTAAAGATCGCTGCCTGCCGTAAGATCATCTTTATGCAGCCATAAGATAAGATCGCTGGCTGATCAACTGAATGTTTTGTAGTAGGCCAGAATAGTAAAGTATGTTTGCAAGAATTGAAGTAGGAAAACAACGCTACATCTACCAGGATTTCTCATAATGTACCCGATCACGCGTTTTGTAGATATCCAACATTGTTTTGGGGGGTATTTTTTGATCTGTCTCCTTACGTGGCGAAAGTGCTCACAATCACATGGTTCCACGTCATCAAACTCGCTCAGAATTTCTGGCAACGCCTCTGCACTGCCGCCTAGAATGACTCCTTGGGAGGAAAACAGTTCAACATCTTGTTCTGTACGAATTAACTCGCTCAAAAGCTTAAAGAAGGAGGTTGATTCTGGTTTAATCCCTCTGGGTTTTTGAACAATCTCATATTTGTGAAGGCATTCCACCATCAACGCTGTGTACCTCTCAACCTTGAAGATGGGCAAGTAAAGAACACCATTGAAGGGATCATGCTTGTAATGAATCCCTCTGCTTCCCAGGCCTTCCTCTAGTGCTGCAAATGCAATGCCTTTTCTGCAAAGTTCCACGGCTGAAGGTAAATCATCAACTTCATCGCCGCCCACATCATTGACCATTATTGAGATACCTACATCTGAGCCACTTCTTGTTCCAAGCAAACATATCTGGAGGCAGTGTATCAGATCGACTGGTTTCGGGTCCAACTCCGTTGTGACTAACATGTGTACAGCTCTTTTTAGCAATCCCGATGGTTGCTTCCATTTGTATCGCCTTTTCAGTCCCTCGAAGAATCTCAGTTTCATCAACTGCTCGAGCACTACAAATGGGATTTGGTTACCAACAAGGAACATGGATTGAAGCCACATCCCGATGTTGTCGCGGACAAATCCTTTCCCAAAAGAGCCATGGCTATCCTCAAATCCGAGTTTGAAACCAAATATTCCCTGTCCAAGAATGGAGAACGCAACCAAGAGATTAAAGCAACCATCAATTGCCATCATGTTTACAAACTCATCTCCACCACCGATACCCTGTAGAGCATCCTGAGAATAAGCAGCTCTTGCTTCTCCTTCACTTTCTTTTAATCTATCCAAAATATGTGGAAAAAGAGGTTTCGACTTCTCCAATACGAAATCGAAAGCATGCTGCTTCTCTTCTTGTCTGGCAATCGCCTCTGCTCGCGGATAACAGGGGCCAAATCTCCGTAATTCTCCAAATAGGCCATCATGATAGTCTGGCCAATACATGCGTATTTGGCGCGGAATGTTATTGGCAGGGCCACTTGTGTTTTGCATTAGGATCAAAGAGATTCAGCCCCCAAGTCCCCCCTGCAGGTATCATATTCAAAGAAACTCAAGTAAGTTGCAAAAGTCTTCTCCGACAAATAAAGGTGATCACAGTTATAACTCTGGCAAGCAACACCGCTATATCGAAGATAAAAAGTAATCCAGAGCCAATGGTCAAGATTTGTTGATATAATAAAGATGATGAATTGAGAGTGAATTTCAACTAAATGTAGTATAGTACTGTACAGTTTTTTGCCTGTGTACGTTAGAGGACAGCAGAAGAATGGTTGTAATTGTTGGGATTGTTGGTATGAGAGGTGATAAGGTAATAAAATAAAAGGTTCCCATTTAAAGAAAAGAAAAAGGTAACAGATTCAAAAGAAAGATATTTTAATCTGGTTATTCTGCACCTTCCTCCCCGTTGAAATGGAAAACTCAGTCATGAACTTAAATGATTCAGTCTTCTTCGATTTGGTTCAAATTATCTTTAAGTAAATGCCAACAAGGTGAAATAAGAAGGTACGCTACTCGAACCATCCATCAACTGTATTCCTGCAACAACAACACCACAGCCTTGGACAGGACAACACACACAAGAATCCCCTCCTTAACACACACGGCCTTGGACACTCTCACCCAAACACAGAGACATGCGCGCGCCTATAAACCCAGGGTTGAACAACTCTGAATGAATCAGGTATTATGACGTCTAAACTCTAAACGTGATTTGGTTTTTCAATAAGCCTAAAATTGTGTTTGATCTTGACTATTGATTCTTATAACAAACTCAAATGAGGTTATGTCAAGAAGTAGAGTAACTTAATGATGCTTTCCAAGCTGAGGATGTAATATTTTTGCCTACAAAATAATTTCTACTGAATATACCATCTGAATTGTATTCAAGATAGATGGATTCTGTCATCAAACACAGAGAAAGCAAGCACTTATAGTTCTACCGTCTAAGCCTACCAACAGTGCAAAGCAACTTAATTAATTATCACCAAAAGAAAGAAAAAAAAAGTGCAAAAATGACAGTAGGAAGGGCTTGAGTCCGGGAATGACTCTAGCCCAAGGTTGTCCAGGTTCGCTGCTGCTCTATCTCCGTTTTCTTTCGTTTGACAAAAATGAGACGCCACAATGAAAGAGCTTTTAATTTTTAGGACGAGAGGGGGGGGGGGGGGGGGGGTGAAAACAGCCATTAAATGCTCAACAGCCCAATCAACCAAAACCAACAAGTTGAAGATGACTCAAAACTACTGCGTGTCATGAGCTACACAATAGTACAGTAGTGTACCAACGAGTTGTATAGAACCCACGTGTTTCACGATCAAACCTGAAAGATCACAGCCACCAAAAAAAAAAAGTCACATGCTTTTTTAAGTAGTGTACGAGGAAGAGGATCCGGCCTTGGGCCCTTGGGTTTGGGAGCACCGGTAGAAGTAATAAAGAAAGTTTGATTGACACTCCACCCAGAGCACAGAGTATCATGAGCCAAGAATTATTAAAGCTAAAAATATTATGACCCAAGAGCAGCATGAGGGAAGGGAGATTTAGCGAGACGGTGAGGAAGAAGAGGAGGAGATTATCACGACTATAGCTACTACTGGTATATATACTCATTTTTTGAAGAGGTATGTTCTAAGTAACGAGGAGGAAGTTTCGCGCTCGAAAAAAAGCGTGAATTCCTTCAAAGGAAAAAAGAAAAGAAAAGTGAATTTTTGGAGCAAATTTTTGGACATAAAAAACGAATTTGTTCCGACAAAAGTCTTCGTTAGCACAAAGTCTTTCTTCGACAGACTCCCCCTGTTACCAAATTAGTTTCTTTTTCTTCTCTCTCCCCTCTTTTTATTTTTGAAATTAGTTTCCTTTTTCCAAATTTTTATTTTTCAGAAAACAAAAAAAATTCTCTCTCTCTCTCTCTCTCTCTATTAGTTTCCTTTCTAAAATTTTTACTGGTCAAATAATTACATTTTAGTGCATTTATGTTCTACTATTATTTTCTTGCATGCATATCCTACATTAATTTGTCTCTCTTTTGTGGGTAATAATTCATCATAACCAAAAATTTAAGATGTCAATTCTATTAATTTATAAAATTGAAGAAATTGCCTACATTTGTCCTTATAATTAGTTAATGACAAATCAATTTCATCCATCCTTTAAAATTTTGTATTTTATTTCTTATAAGTGGACGGTTCAAAATCAATTTCTCATTTTTACAAACATATTCACATATCCCCCCCCCCCCCTGGTTTTTGCTTCTTAGGATCTTTTCTTTACTTTTTCTTAAAGGTAATCAATACTTATTATCAATATCTACTTCTTTCATATGATACTTTACCATTATCAATTAGAGTGATCAAATTGAACCGCAAATTAAAATTTATTGGAAAAAATAGGAAGAAAATTTAAAAACAAAAATTTAGCATAATAGACAAATATTTTGACTCTCAGAAGGTCAAGTAATTAACACAAAAAAAAAGGTTGAGGAGCAAAATGAGAATCAGGAGAATTAATTGTCATTAACCCTGATGTATTAAACATCATGCTATATTGTACTCGCATCGTTTCTCCTTACATATTGCAGCTATCGGCGTTCCTTCTTTCTTTGACACTCTTTGTTTTCATTTGGATAGCCTTGTTTTAATTTTTCATTCATCTCAAGTTATAGTTCACTGTCTAATTAAAGAATATAACTAACTTTTGGTTTCTTTAAAATATTCTTATTTAATGTATTTCATATTATCAGTAACTATAGCCTATTTTATTTAATACATTCAACTTTTTTTTTTACCAATAATTGCTTTGATATTTGTTTACCATCATTGTTGTTGTAATAATTAATGTAAAGGTATAGTAATTAGTGATACTCTTAATATTAATGTAAGGATATTTTAGAAAAATAATAGGCTAGATTTACTTTTTCAACAAAATTAACTAATTTTTCTTAAACTTTGTGATAAAAAAAAATAAGACTATTAAAGTGGGACGGCACTAGTAAAAAAGATTTTTGTAGGTTCCTTCTTTGGTTAATCTACCAATGATCTCCTTGCTTGGATTGCATTTATTTGTGAAATTGTTTTGAGTTTTTGTGAGAATATTTTTTATTACATTTTTCAATCTTTTTTTTTTCTTTATATATATCACATTTTTTTAAAAAGTGCTACAGTGTTTTTTCCATAAAAAAACTGTCAAAAAGATTTACAATTCAGATGGGCTTTTCATTTTCTAAATGAAAATTCATAACTAAAATTTTTAAAAATAAATAAATAAAAGCATGTGAATTAACATAATAAAAAGCATATTACTCAACTTCAGCCATGTTTTCTTAGCTATGAGAAGGACAAGAAGGACTCCAACTCCAACCGTGAACTACCGAACTTCATGTGCATTGATTGCAAATTAGGAGGAAACTTTCATTTCTAAATCTTATGCCAAAGGTTACAGAGCTACCAATTACAGCAACATTTTGCAAGACCTCCACCTGGCATCTGACGTTGACCGTGATCATCACGTTCTAAAATTATTCTCCATATGGTGGATCCTGTGCCGCCTTTTAAAACGCGTCCCCTGGCGATTTCAAAGTAATTCTACCGGGACGTACATAAGATGAAAAGTGCACTAATCCATGAAAAGTACGTCAGATGAAAGAACTAACCAAGTAATATTTGCAATGTAACATTTGCAATGTAACATTTGCAATGTTGTCCAGAACAACCAAGTAATACGGAAAGTCTGTATTTGCTACGTTGGCTACCCAATTACAACATGTACAATCTAACCAATTGCGGACCTTTTTTTTCGCCCTTCTTTTTTGTTGTGGACGGATAGCACAAGTAGGGGCCTGCAAAATCGAAAAATTCCGATCCACTGAAATCGGTAATTTGGAATTCGGCACTGAAATCAAAATTTTTGATTTCAAATTATGCGAATTTGGTTCGAATTCGGTAATGGAGTTTTTGAAATCGGAACTCGAAATCAGAATTTTCGATTTCAATTTCGTTTTATAATATATATACATTAATATTTATTTATTTATATATAATAATATTTTTTATTTCAATTTCATTTTATAATATGTATATTAATATATATTTATATATATAATAATATTTTTCTAATACATTTATATATAATAATATTTTTTATAATATATGTAGTATAAAATTTATATTATATAACAATATATCTAACAAAAAATAAAAAAAGGGAAAAAAAGGTTTCTGAATTCGGAATCCAAATCGAAATTGGAACTGGTGGATTCGAAATCGAAATCGTCGGTAATTCCTATGCTAAAATTTCGAAAAATTTCAAATTCAAACTTCCGAATTACCGAATTCAAATTCGATGCACACCCCTCAGCACAAGACCAACATGTTCTCGTGTAAATAACAATGAAGCGATCTTTGACACTTTTAAATAATCTGTTGATAGCCTATTTGCCTCAACGTGTCAACAGGAAGAATTTAAAGAATTTCGATTGAGAATTTAATCACTCCAATAGAATTAAATTTAATTAAATAATTTGGTCACTCCAATAGAATTTAATTCTCTACCATGACGAGAAGTGATTCTTTTTTTTTTTGGGGGGGGGGATCAAGTGCCAACCTCTTATATCCTTAAAAAAAAAACAGTGCGAACCCCTTATTTACCTTTGGGAGGAGGACTTCGCTTTTATCTTCGAACAGAGGAAGTTTCCTTTCAGTTACTTCAGTAAAAGGGTTTACAATATATTATCGAACATGGCTAAGAATTATTGATTCACATTATTGTGCTGCTCTGAAGCCTTATTTTATGGCCATTCGTGAAGCTATGAAGACAAGAAGCAAAGAAGAATATATATATATATATATATATGAAAGTAGTTATTTTAATCAAAATTATTTCTCACTCCTATGTAGCATGCCTAATTGAAGAGAATTAACAGGTTATGGATCACTTGGGTTTTACCCATATTAAATACTATTTGGATTATATTATATGTTTAAAAATTATCTCTAATTTTAAAATAACTTTAAAAAATAACTAATTTTATCTTAATGATATTGCTTTAAAAATCAACTAATCTTATCTTAATGATTCTGCTTTCTATCAAATTATTACATATAGAACTATAGTAAAGTCTTTTTCAAATCACAATTATTGAAATATTACATATTCAATAAATTACTTCTTTTCACTACCATATCATTGATTAGTATTCAAATTGTTCATCATCTCTTCCCTTAATTTTAAATTAACTTAGTGCAAAAAAAAATTTAACTATTACACTGACAGATTTACTAATATTATTTGAAACTAAATATTTATTGATGAAAAAAGCGAATTGATGGATCTTTTCTACTTAATTAAATGTGAATATATAGTTCTAAGTTGATGGTCATTATAAAAATTTAAAGGGCAAATTACATTTTACTCCCCTGTGGTTTAGCGTTTTTTTACATACCCCCCTTATGGTTTCAAAAACTATACATAACTCCCTCATGGTTTAGATTAAAGTGTCAAAGTGACGGAAATAGTCATTCGTAACGGAACTTCTAGAAATGTCGTAATTACCCTTATAAATATATGACACACTAATCTCGTATGATTTTTATATTTTACTATATAACCCCCTTATGGTTTAATACTTTACCATATAACCCCCTTATGGTTTTCAAAATATACACATAATTTTCAACTTTATATAAGGGTATTTTTAACATTTTAGGTGACTCCGTTACGAATGATCATTCTCGTCACTTTGACACTTTAATCCAAACCATACAGAAGAAATATCATGTTAAAAACCATTTGCCCTAGCTACAACTGCGTTTTGACAACTCATCAGAAAACTTGGAAGTACTTCTCAGAAATTTCATATCCATTTGGCAGCGAAGCTTCAGAATGACATTCAGGCAGCAAAATATATGGAAATCATAGCACAACAGACCACAACTAAGCATGTATTTCACCTACAGAAATGTCGAAACATATCAAGAACTCTGTTTCCTTCTTCCTATTGGAAGCAGCATAAAACCTGCTACCTAAAGTACATAAGTATCTCCTGCAAAACTCCTGGTAAGCAAGCTCTCAAGGCTTTTGCAGTTTGTCGAAGGAAAGCATGCTATAGTGCATTTGCATGATGGACAAAACAATCAAAGCCGAGCAAATAACAGGCATGCACTTTAGAGGCTTTTGCCACTGCCAGGGGGGATTTCTTACAATCTCTCTTTTAACCCAGTGCATATATCCAGATGAAGCCATGCCATCTAAAGTACTTAGAAGCCCTTGTAATCTCTCTGACCTTCCATGAATGACTCCTTCAGACACAAGGATTTCAATATCTTTTGGTTTATGAATCAGGTCGGACATGAACTTAAAGTAGGAACTTGCCTCAGGTTCGACCCCCTGGCGTTCTTGAACAGTCTCATATTTCAGAAGACATTTGATTAAAAGATCTGTGTATCTGTCAACCCCCAAATCAGGCAAGTAAAGAACAGCTGAAAACTTATTGCACTCGTAATGCATTCCTCTGATCCCGAATTCTCCCCCTAATTTTCGGAATCTCACACCCTGTTCAGATAATTTGCTGGCAGAAACACAGTCCTCTATGTCATCGACCTTTTTCGTCACAGCTGCATTCGAGCTGCGTTTTGGGCCAAGCATGATGCTCTGGAGGCAATGGAGTAAGTCAACTGGTTTTGGAACCAGCTCAACCATCAAGAACTTATACAGGGTTCTTTTGGCCAAACCCAATTGCTGCTGCTTACTTCCAATTGTAGCTTTCATTCTTTGAAAGATATCAAGGTGCATAAGTTGCTCGAGTACCATGAGTGGGATTTGATTTCCGACAAAGAACATGGACTCTATAATGTTGTCCATGTATTCAGTGGCACATCCTACGCCAAAAACAGGATGATTCTCTGCATACTTTAATTTTTGTGAATCGGCTCCAAGAATTGAGAACGCCAGAAGAAGAAAGAAGCAACCATCTTGAATCATCAAATCTTGAATCTGAGGCCCCGTCAAATCCTTCACCACATTGTCAGCATAAAGAGCTCTCACTCCTAACTCCATATTTCTTATAGCGTTCATAACTCCTTGAAAAGAAAGTTGTGAGTTGCTCCGTATGCGTTCCATAGCTTCCTCCTTAACACCCTCTGAGAATTCGGTACCAAATCTCCTGTAATTTGGACCAAATACCCAAAGCTTTCCGAATTTTCCTCCATAAAAGTCCGGGTAATATACACAAATCTTGCGCTCAACTGCAGTGAGACCACTCTTCTCGTTTCGACTACACAGCGGCTCCATCCGGAAGAAGTAACAAGCTGAAGTATATGAATTAAAAAGATTGAACCTTCTACCTGCAATCGTAATGATCAACCCCATGTAAGTACCTCTGTGAGTACAATATTACTACAGTCAAATGACAAAAACCATTCAAAAAAGTAAAGCTACCGGGATGAGAGTAAATTTGATTCTTTCAAGGGGTAAATCGAATCCTAAGAAATTCAAACTGACTCCCATTTAGGATCTTGCATTGAAAAACATCTTGTTAAGGATTTCAATCAACAGAAGCGAGAGTTAATTTGAATTTCCACCATGCTTCATGATTTGTAGTTGGATTCTCACTATTAAGATCAACAAATGAAGACTAGCTACATAATAGTTAAAGCCGGAGAAAGCAAAGCAGCAGAAACATGACATTAGTTGATCCCGTACTCTGAGACGTTATAAAGAGCTTCGCCCGTACCAACTAAACCACAAATCAGGACCCAGCATATAACAATGAACAATCAACAGAAGTGACTCAAAATTAAAGAAAGACGAGTGCTTGATGGGTATTTATCAATCTAGATTTCTTGTTTCTTACCAAAAAGGGCACAACGCTTGAACTATCGGATGCCAAAATGACTACCGTCTCAAAGCTGAAGCTATTAGCTTCTTTTTGGTTTGGCGCACGACTCAAAACCTTAGAATTAGTCAGAGCTTGTCCTGTGGACTAGACGGGAAAGGGACGATGGTTGAATGAATGAAGTTCAAAAAACTCACCAGGATGCTGCTGTAGGAGGCAAGGAAAATTAGGGAATGAAGTTCAAGAAACTCTCACAGTGCATGAAGTTCTTCTTCACTGATGATGCAAGCAAAAGAAAAACCGAAAATCAGGGAATGCTGATGTCATCCGCCAGAAGTCATCATAAGACTTGGGATATTTCATATTTATACATCCATCCAGCGACCAAATTACAAAATGGGACAAGAGGGCCTCGTGCGTTCACGCTTATCCATCGACCAACCATGTAAAAGGCAAAAGGGCCCTTCTGCGTTCACCCTTCTTTCATCGTGCATGGAGAACTAGATTCTTATTCTTCCAATTATCAACTTATTCCAATTATCAACTTAACAAGATTCTTCCAATTATCAACTTAACCCCTTTAGGATTGCGATATTTCCGTTCAGGATTGCGATTCTTTCGTTTAAAGAAAAGGATAAAAACACTTTAAAAAAATGATCAATTTCATCCATAAACTTTTTTACTAGTGTCGATTTAGTACCTAACTTTTATTTTGATCAATTCGATACTTGAACTTATTTTGTAGCTCCAATTAAGGGTCTCCGCGGTGGCACCACTACTTGAAACTAATTTGACGCCTAATTGACTAATTAATCAAGAATATTATGAGACGCCACTTGCAGGACTGTAATAAAACAAGTAAATCCATATAAAAAATCATCATACAAAACTTTTTTAAAGTTTAAACTTTTGATTTTTTTTACATGATGTACTTGATTTATTATAGTCCCGCAAATAATGTTCCCAAAATACTCTTGTTTAGTTGGTCAATTAGGAGTCAAATAATTTTTAGGTGATAGGTGCTACCATGGAGATCCTTAATTGGAATTGCAAAATAAGTTTACGTATCAAATTGGTTAAGAATAAAAGTTAGGGACTAAATCGATACTAGTGAAAAAATTTTACTGACGAAATTTGCCATTTTTCTAAGCACTTTAATGCATTTGTTAAGTGTAATCCCTTGAAATTTACAATAAGTTTTTTATGATTAACATACTTTTAGCACAAGTTCAAATTTGATACTTTTAGAGCAACTTCTATATTTTAAAAAATAAAAAAATTAACTTTAAAAGTTTTATTAAAAATTTTGAATCAAATGAAAAGATAAATATGTTTTACAAATTCAAAAAAATGACACATTATCAAATAGAAAAAGTACTTGTGCAAATATGCTTCCAAATAATATGATTAAGCACTATATAAGTATTTTGATAAAAAAAAAATTCTACTAATTTAAGTGCTTTTTGATAAGTCATCGTAACTCCAAATCGACCAATGCCACAATAAATTTGCACGGTAAAATACAGAAAATCCCATTAATATTGTGATTTGAGATTTTGTCATAATATTTCCTTATTGTTTAAAAACCCCTAGATAATGCCCTTATAGTTTGTACTTATTTGAAACTTGGATGGAAATCATCCAAATTAGCAGAGTTTGACGTAAAGTGGGGTTCAAATTACATAGTCAAGGATAATTTAGTATTTTGCAATTTTTTGTCCTTCTCTTTGCTTTTTCCTTTCTTTTTTGCTTTCCCTTTACCTAATGTTGCCTTTTGCTTTCCCTTTACCTGCTGCTGCCTCTTCCTCGTCTGATATCAGATTCCACTTTCCCAAACTTTCTCCTCTTTCCCTAATTTCTTTTGGGTCATTTCTCCTCTGCTATTACATTTTTCTTTTCCTTTTTTTTTTCTTTTCTTTTCTTTTTCCATTTCTTCCTTCCTTCACAACCAAAATCATCAAAAGCACTGATGAATGCCAATCATCACCAGTACCGCCACCGATCACCAGCAGTTACCCCACCAAGCATCACTAATTTCAACGTGATTTTAATGCCCAATGATCCCAAAATAACATCGAAAAATTTCCAGTTAGATAGATCACAAAATAACAACAAAAATCCTCAGTCAAATTATCTCAAAATTTTATCAAAAATTTTTCCAATCAAATTATCCCAACATAACACCAAAAAACTCGCAAATATAGTAGCTCTATTATTGGTCTCAAATTAATCCCAAATTGAATAGAAACACCGATCACAAAATTAGATCTAGAATTGGCCAGTGATGATGGTGGGCATTTGTTGGTGATGGTGATTCTGATAGCTCTAGATTTGATTAATAAAGGAATCTTGGAGTTGTCTAGTGACAGAATGACTCACGGTTGTTTAGAAATTTCCAACGAGGAAAAACCCAAAAGTCACGAAGAATCTCGGCAGCAGGAATCTCGAATCTAACTCCAGCAAAGGATAAATTCATAATTAGTGTCAATCATCGGAAAGAAGCTTAAGGCCACTAAAGAATTTGGAAAAGCGATAATTTCACAATCTTATCCTGAAGTATCTGATACTTGCAGAGAGCTCCCCTCAGGTTTTAAAAATTACACCTGGTTCCCTTGCTTTTACTGTTTATGTAACAAGATAGATCAATCAGGCTACATTTTTCCTCAAATACCCTAAATTATCCTTGTTCTATAAAAAACAAAAGAAAATTAGTTTTCTCAACACTTTCTTCTAAATTTGCAACAATACCACCACGCAAATAGTTTGAACAGTTCAAGAATTTCAGCAGTTCCAAAAATCCCAAGCTCTGTCTTGTAATATTATCTCAGGCTAAATGTTTTTGAAAATCAATTTTCCCTTGATAACCAACAACCAAACTAGCACTCTAAACTTCAATTTAATACCCAGCACTATCATAAAACAAATAATAATCTAACGTACCACCACCAGTTCAATAACATTCCGAGCTCCATAGAAATATATATTAACATCGTAAAATAGAGTAACGCCATCTATAACAAAATCAGAACCAACAATATTAATCAAGTAAAGAAAATCAAATGCATTTATTAACATGCTACACAAGTTTTCAAGATAATAATCAACCCAACAATTTTCCCACTAATCCCTCCTCTTCCATGCTTTTTAGTTATCAATTGCATTATTTATTCCTTTATCATCACTAAAGCATATTCATTTCTTTTTAATTGACAATGAAATCTGCTTCTGCAAGTAAAATAGTGTCATATTCATCAAGTAAATAAAAATGGTTATGGTATGATAGGTCATCATTAAGATAAATAAATATGTAAATATAGAGAAAATGTAAGAGGAAAGAAAAGGCAAAGAGACAATAAGAGAAAGGAAGAAAGAATCGTTGCTTACAAGAGTAAGAGAAAGGGAGAAAAAAGGAATGGTGATTGGTGGAGAATAAAAGAGGTAGGGTTTCTTTTTCTTGGTTTTATTTAACCCTTGCATCATATTGTGAATTATCTATTAAGTGTAGGACATTATAATCATATTATCACATCAAAGGAGGTTAGTGTAATTTCTTAAATCTAAAGGGAGTTGAGTGAAATTGTCAAAAACCTCAGGGGAGGTTTGTGAAATTATCCCTTTGGAAAAAAGGATAATTGGGTGGTGGTAGTGGTGGTGTTCGATGCTAGGGTTGCAAACGAATCCAACCGCTCACGAGCTAATCGCAAGCTGCTCGAGTTTGAGCTTGACTCGATCTCAATCAACATCGAACTTGAATCGAGTTCGAGCTGACCAAATCGAATTCGAACTCAAAAATACTAAATTGGTTAACTTGCAAGCCGGCTCAAAATTGATTATATATATATTATTTTAATAGTAAAATTATATATATTCCTAATATTTTATTATTTATTATAAATTATTATATTATTTATTTTTAAAAATAAAATAAATATTTTTAAATATTTTTTTAAAGCTCGAGCTCAACCTTGGCATTTTGAACTTGTCGAGTTTGAGATCGAGTTCGAGATTCGTAAAATTACGTTGAAATTCGATTCGATTAGGTCGAAATTTGACTCGATTCGACTCGTTTGCACCCTATTCGATGTCATCAATGGCAATGACGGAATCTAGAGCTACTAGATAACTTAGGAAAAAGAGACAGATAAGGCGGTGGTGATAGTGCTACTGGCAGAGAGAGAGAGAGAGAGAGATTTTTGAGGAGTTTGAAAAGGAGTATTGTTGGTGTAGAGTTGGGTCCGTACAGTAGGTGAAAAGAAGAATTGCTGAAGAAGAACAAGATAAGGGAAAGAAGGGAAAAATTGCTGCTAAATAGTAAAGTCAATAAGTATGAAAAATATAAATATTTAAAGGAGAGCAGTGTTGGAATTTGATGCACTTTCATCTAAAAAGACGGTTTCCATCCACCGTCCAAATTAATCCATAGTACAGAAAGGTTTTTTGCGTGTTTTTTTAATGATGATAGGGGGATTCCATGACCTTTGATCAGAATTTTTATGTATTTTATTCTAAATTTGCATAGGTTTAACCCGTCATTAGGATAGTGATATAAATCAAATTATATTAACTATTTTCATCAATTTGTTAATAAAATTTGCATCTTATCCAAAAAAAAAAAACACAGTCCAAATGATGTTGTTGTCAGTCTTGGCCTATTCAATTTTGACTTTTATTTAACCGATCGATCGCGCTTTGGTCTTTAGCATCAGTTGTCCCCACGTGTTGACTCATTGACGCAAATTGTTCCTAGTCAAGAAAAACCAAAGGTGAAATGATCATTTTAGTTGCTTATTTTTTAGACCGTGATCATTTACATGTTAACTCCTTGACGCTAATTGCTCATAGTCAGGAAAAACCAGAGGTAAAATGGATCATTTTAGTTGCTTAATTTTGAGACCGTGATCAAATTGTTCCTTATGTGTCAATATCCATCCGTTAATTCCTCGTCTTCACAAACTAAAGGCAATTTAAAACCTTTAATGGAAAATTAGACTACACTTTACGTGCACATCACATGCACCATTAAAAACAGCTGTTTACGTTTAAGGATTATGCATGTTGCAATTGGAGAAACAGAGGAGCAAATTATTTCCCTCACCCAATTTTCCCAAATTCATGATTTTCAAAGGACACAACAACAACAGTAAATCATGCGATCAAAAAGTTGAGGTTGCAACAAAGAGTACCAAGAACTAAGAGTTAGAGGTCATGACAAATTTTTTCTGTCTTTTTGCTGTCCACATGCAGTGGTGCCGAGGCAACATATATCTAAGCCAATAAAACTATAGCTTGCAGAAGCACAAGAAGAACAAAAAAAAAATCCCCTGCCACAGTTCCACGGATCAGTGTTGAGTCTTCAATGTCTTATTAATTTGTAGCAATTCACTAATACGCTTATTACTCCAACGCAGAGACAGCGAAGAGTTAGATCACCTTTATTCAGCTATCAGTGAGCGCTGATCAACCATGTGCCTTGTAGCAGGCCAGAATAGTAAAGTATGTTTGCAAGAATTGAAGTGAAAAAATAATACATTTACGAGGGTTTCTCATAATGTACCCAATCATGCGTTTTGTAGATATCCAGCATTGTTTTGGGGGGTATGTTTTGATCTGTCTCCTTATGTGGCGAAAGTGCTCACAATCACATGGTACCATGTCATCAAACTTGCTCAGAATTTCTGGCAAGGCCTCTGCACTGCCTAGAATGACTCCTTGGGAGGAAAATAGTTCAACATCTTGTTCTGTACGAATTAACTCACTCAAAAGCTTAAAGAAGGAGGTTGATTCTGGTTTAATCCCTCTCGGCTTTTGAGCAATCTCATATTTGCGAAGACATTCCACCATCAACGCTGTGTACCTGTCAACCTTGAAGATAGGCAAATAAAGAACACCATTGAAGGGACCATGCTTGTAATAAATACCTCTGCTTCCCAGGTCTTCCTCTAGTGCTGCAAATGCAATGCCTTTTCTGCAAAGTTTCCTGGCTGAAGGTAAATCATCAACTTCATCACCCACGTTATTGCCGCTTACTGTGATAGCTACATCTGAGCCACTTTTTGTTCCAAGCATGCATGTCTGGAGGCAATGTATCAGATCGACTGGTTTCTGGTCCAGCTCCGGTACGAGTAACATGTGTACAGCTCCTTTTGCCAATTCCAATGGTTGCTTCCATTTGTTTTTCATTATTAGTTCCTGAAAGAACCCAAGTTTCATCAATTGCTTGAGCACTACAAATGGGATTTGGTTACCAACAAAGAACATGGAACTAAGCCACATCTCCGTGGCTTCTCTGACACATCCTATCCCAAAAAAGCGATGATTATCCGGAAACTCAAGTTTGAAACCATCCATTCCCTCTCCAAGAATGGAAAACGCAACCAAGAGATAAAAGCAACCATCAGTTGCCATCATTTCCCTAAATTTGTCTCCATCGATATCCTTTAGATCACACTCAGGATAAGCAGCTCTTGCTTCTTCTTCACTCTCCTGTAATCTGCTCAAAAGTTCTGGTAGAGTAGAACCCGACTTCTCCAGTACGAAATCCAAAGCTAGCTTCTTCTCTTTTTGTCTGATGTCCACCTCTCCTTTCAGTTCTTTTTCCAGATAACAGGGGCCAAATCTCCAAAACTGTCCAAATTGGCCATTATGATATTCTGGCCAAAAGATGCGTATTTGGCGCGGTATGTTATTGGTTGGTTCACATGTGTTTTGCATTAGGATCAAAGAGATTCAGTTCCCACGTCCCACCTGGTATCATACTCAAAGAAACTCAAGTAAGTTGCAAATGTCTTCTCCAACACACAGAGGTGATGGAGGGGACCTCAATAATCATAGTTACATACCACTTGAATATATTCAAGATAGGTGGATGCCGTAATCAACACTGGCAGAATCAGGACCTACAATCAGTGTGGGCAGTGGAGGCAATATTATACACCTAAAATGATATTATTACTGTGCAAATAAAATTTTAATTAAAAAACATGTTTTGTACGAGTTTTGTGTTGTGGAAGTATTGATTCAAGTAGTAATCAATTTTGTGTTTTAATAGCTTTAAAACACCATACCGAAGAAGAGACTGTCTAAAAGAAATTGGTTGTTTAGGGGAGATCATATGAGGGCGAAGATTTCTTACAATATAGAGGGCAATGTAAAAGGAAACGAGTATTTTTCAAATTTGAAGGGGTACAATTATAATAAAAACATAAAAATTTGTAATAATTTCATGGCTATTTTTTAAATTTTATAAAGTTGACAGGCAACACAATGTAGCTCCGCCACTATTTATTGAACAAAGAGAAAGCACTTGGTTCTCACTTTTTAAGTGTGGACAACGCTTGATTAAGGGGTGTTCATATTTTCCAAATAATAAAAAATCGGCCAATCCAATCTACATTGAATTTCGAATTTTTGTAAAATAGAATTTTAAAAAAAATCAAAATATAATTTTCTATAAAAAAAAATACATTACCGAATTACTGTCTTAAGTCTACCAACAGTAGAAAACAACTTATTTATCATAAAAAACTGCAAATGATAGTAGGAAGGCTTGAGTCCCGGAATGAGTCTAGCACAATGTTGTTTCCTACTATATCCATTTTCTTTTGTTTGGCAAAAATACCAACTTTGCTCTAGAACCATAATTTCTTTTTCAAGGAATTAAACAAACGGAGGAACAAGAGAAAACCTCAAAGGAAAAAAAAAATATGGGGAGAACCCAATTTTTCAATTGTGATGAGAAATAGAAAGGGTCCAATTCCAAATGAGACACCACAATGGAAGAGCTTTTAATTTTTAAGGCCCCTTTTTAAATGTTCAAGAAACCAACCCAACCGACGAGTTGAGCATGAACATTCAAGAAACAGCCAGGAACAGCAAATATTCAAGAAATTTTGTGCATGTAAGTCACCTGCTTATAACGGCCGCACTTGTTATCAATGGAAGAAGCCAACCTTTACGATCCCATGTGTTTCACTATCAAAACTGAAAGATCACAGCCAAAAAAAAAAAAAGTCAGATAGTTAATTGAGCTAACTAGCAGCAGCATGCATGGCACCAAACACACGACGCACTGATACAAGTAGTTTCACTTAAGGCGAAAACGACGAGGCCCGGCTCGATCGCTTAATATTTGTGGTAAAAGCAGAATTATTTGAAGTAAGTTGTTGATAAAAAGCTTTGAGGGCAGGTTGTTTGTGAAAATCGGGAGGGGAGAGGGACTGAGGGAGTGGCCAATAACTTCTGATTTCGGAAGATGGAACTCCATTCTTGTCTCGTCAGTTAGAGCTTCAGAGTAGTACGAGGAAGAGAATAGCATTGCTAGAACCAGTTATGGTATTAAAGTACGAGGAAGAGGATTCGGCCCCAGGTCTGGGAGCACAGGTAGAAGAACTAATAAAGAAAGTTTGATCTGCTGCGACGGGACAGCGTTGACTGCCAAAGGCCCACACCCCACAGCCATATGAGCTATCAACACATAAAAATAGAAAAAGACAGGCAAAAATTAATTAAAGCTAATAGCTAGCTACTCGTATACCTCAGTAATATGACAAAAGACAGGACGAGAGAGGAGGCAAGAGGGTGAGGGAAGGGAGATTAGCGAGATTTTTGAAGATGCATGTATGCAAGGGTTGCAGACTTGTAGTTGAGGTGGAGCCGTGCAGTTGGTGGATTTTAAGCTAGGTAGGTTGTTTATGTATATAACAACGAGTCAAGACTAGGATGTTTCGTGCCAAAAAACGAAAGGTAAGGTAAGAAAAGACATCAGAATTTGTTCTCTTTCTTGAAAAGGAGTGACGAGTATGTTTTCGCAACTTTTTGGACATAACGAATTTGTTCTGCAGCTGTGAAAGAGCATGACATAGGTCTTCGTTACCGCAAAGTCTAAGGAGGAGAGACCGAAGAATATGTTCGGAGCAAGCTTTTGGAAATATAAAACGATTTTGGTGCTGCAGCTGTGAAAAAGCACGACGAAAGTCTTCGTTAGCACAATGTCTAAACAGGAACTATTTTCAACTATTTTCAAGAGTCACATATAAACTTATTAGGTACTACAATGACTAAAAAAAAAAAAGAGTAAAGGATAAATCATTTGCTATAAGAACCCTATCCTTACCATCATTATTCTATATTTTCCATTTCAAGTCCTAGGGTTTAAGGCTCACCGGGCCTTTGAACTATTTACAGTAACAAAACGAGGGATAGGAACCCATGTAATATCTTTCTATCTAAAGAGTAAGCCATTTTTTTCAATTTAAGGGGATTGGTGAGAAAGAAGTCTCTCATCTTTTGTTGTCTATCGATTCGCATCACAAGCACTCTTTTATTTACTTGTTGACGAAGACAAGACTTGCCAAGACACAACTGTTATCAATCTCTCCACCTGCCACGTGGTGACTACCACTTGCCCCCTAAGAGTCATTTAAGTTCTCCCCTTACCTTTTATAGGCCAGCATCCTTCCTCCTCACATATTGCAGATGTTCCTTTCCTTGCATGGAACCTTAGAAAGATTTACAGATGGCTGGAGAGAGACTGGAAATGCAATATCAACCACTCATGGAGGGAATGTTTACAAGGTAGCTGATGGCCTTGCTAAGAGGAGTTTAACTTTAAAGAAGGAATTTTGGCTGGAAGCATTCGCTAAGAAGAGCTTAAAGAAGGAATTTAGACAAGGAACTGCTGCAGGAATAGTCCAACGAGATTAGAAAGTTTGTGTATAAAGATATGAATGGGGTCGCGCCATCCCTCTGATGTACCCCAGAAAATTAAAGGAAAATTCTACCAATGACCTCTCTAGTATAGATTTAAGGACTTGCTTGGATTGTTTTTTTCTTTTCTTTTTTTTGAGTTTTTGTAAGAATATTCTTTATCAAAATTTTCAATCATATTTTTACCTTTCACATATAACATTTTAAAAAAATGTTATAATATATTTTCTAAAAAAAAAACCCTCAAAAAAAACTACAATCCAAACGGAATTTTTATAGTTTCCTAAATGAAAATTCATATCTCAAATATTCAGTTATAAAAAAAAATGGGAATTAACATAAAAAGGGGATACCACTCAACTTCAACCATGAACTTCAATTGCATTGATTGCTAAATTAGGAGGAAACTTCATTTCCAAATCTTATGCCAAAGGTTGCAGTGCAACCAATAAAAAGTGCACTACCACTTGCATATGTTCTTTTGGGTATAATGGACTACTACTTGCACATTTATTCATTCATGGAAGAAGATTATATTGTGTGTTGTATTTTCTTTTCATGTTCTCACTTGTTCCAGATTTTATAGGGCATGTACACTCTATCGATCCTTGATTTGGTAAGAACCCATACAAGTATGGCGTGCAAGCTATCCTTGAATTGGTGAAAACCCATGTAGTATCAATTTATACCTCGTATATTGTCATATGGAAATGGGCTGTTTTTTCATATCTCTGTTTTATTTTGGAATGGTTTTATATGTTGAAATTAAAAACCAAAAAGAAAAAAGCACGCCACCCAATTAACAAAAACCAAAATTAATTGTATGGTGGTACAAGGTGCCTTCATACAATTAATTTGTGCATTTCACTGCTAATAACTATATATAAGAGGAAGATTGATGTCTAAATGTTTCTTGATCGCATGAAGTATGATAAACTTTTTTTTTTTTTTTTTTTTGGGTCTATGCTCAAAGATCTTGAAAAGGCGTAATTGGAGCTTGGAAGTAACATTTGTAATGTTATCCAGAACAACCTTTCAAATAACACGGAAGTCTGTATTTGCTACATTGGCTACCCAATTACAACATATATAATCTAATCAATAAGAATATTGCGGACCTTTTCTTTTTCACCCTTCTTTTTTGTGCTCGTGTAGATAATGATGAACTGCAATGAAGCTATCTTAACTCTTAAGTAAGTAATCTGTTGATAACCTATTTATCTCCAAATTAGTGAGTGCCAACTTTGTCTCAACGTGTCGAAAAGAAGAATTTTAAGAATTTTCGATTAAGAATTTAATCTCTCCAATAGAATTAAATTAAATTGAATAATTTGGTCACCAATATGTTTAATTCTCCACCATGACTAGCCGTGATTCTTTTTTTGGGGGTGTTCGAGTGCCAACCTCTTATATACCTTTGGGAGGAGGCCTTTGCTTTTCTCTTCCAACGGATGAAGTTTCCTTTCAGTTACTTCGCTAAAAGGGTTTACAATAAATTATCGAACATGGCTAAGAATTAGGATTCACATTGTTGTGCTGCTCTTCAAGCTTCAAGCTTCAAGCTTCAGGAAAAGGCGACAAGTTGGCTGCTTTTCTCTTCTTCTTGTCATTCTTGAAGCTTGAAGACAAGAAGCAAAGAATAATGGAAGGGAAAAGCAGCCAACTTGTCGCCTTTTCTTACCCTCAATCCCCCATCATATGCGTGGCGAAGACTAGGAGACTAAACCTCATCCACACAACGTTGCACTCTTCAAAAAAAAAAAAATTTCAATTATATCTTACAAACAAGTTTTTTATGACGGAATTCATTACTATATCAATGAATTTTTGCATGTGAAAAGAACCATGGAATTCTATACTAGTTACCTGATGTCTTAATTAGGTTCCAGCTTATAAATCTTTCAGGAAGAATCAAGCATTCTAACATTCGCGTTGGATGAGAACTTTATAAACGAGTCGGAAACTTTTAGATCAGTTACTTGATATTGTAGATCGTTGCCGGTTGAAACACAGATGGCTCGAGTTACGCAATCTTAAAGAGAGAAAATGGAGAAGATAAAGCAAGCTAGGTAGTAAAAAGAAAAACAACTAGGGTCCTCTCCATTAATTGGAAACAACTTTTTCTCCATTACACTTGGATGATAGATGAACTTGTTTTTTGAGTATGTTGATAATGATCTACTTGTGAAAATCAAATTAATAACACAAGTAGATTATTTTACAAAATTCTGAACTTACCAAAGAAGAAGAGTAAGGGTTTGAGAGTTGAGATAAGGATCTTATGATCACAAAATTAATGTCCTCGCAAGTTAAACTAGGTCTAGGGGATTGCAAAATTTTGATTGTGTATATGTACAAAGAAATACTTAGATGGATAAATGGAGAAAAACGCAATGGGTGGATCTCAACCCAGTAATTAGCACCACAAGGGGTTATGAATAGATAGATGTAGAAGCGCTCGTTTGTTCATGCAAAATGAAAGCATTCTCCTTAATGAGAGGCTCTTATTGCCATGTGGTAGAATATGATTTGTTCACTTAATGAATTATCAGTTGATAAATGTGGTAATAGTAATCAATTATGTGACAGTATTAAATAATACAATTCAATTTAAAGGGATCTATAGAATTTTAAAGTAATTTGTTTTGTTAAATTTGGCAAAGAGAATTTTAGAGTAAAATCTTATGATTATATGGAGGATTTTTAAGTATAGTTTTTAGATAGATTTGCGTTAGGAAACATTAGAATTTTCTTTTGAATGAAGTCAAGCTTCTGGTCATTTTTTGTGGGGGCTTCGTCCAACAGCAATGGTTGCCTGATGGATACAGGTTATGGTCTTAAGTGTTAATTTTTTTGGACAAGCAAAAGTATAAATCAGTTTTTATGGGAGCTGTTGTTAATTAACCCTATCTGAACATCTCTTTGAAGAGGCTTAATGTACCTAATGCGTTGAGAAGAAACCAAGTCCTCAACAGAAACATAAACATGCTTCCAAGCATAAGCATACTTAACTGATCTAATCCAACTATGCTGAAAATTAAAAGCCAAAAGAACGAAGGAGAAAAGGGCCAAAAAATAGTCTCCCTCAATAAGAAAAACTTTCGATACTCTTTAAGTATGAGCCAAGAAAAGAGTACAGTGGAAATTATGAACCAAGAAATCTTTCATCCTTTGTGGAAATTGAATGTTAAGATGATCGTTTGTCTCACCCAATTTCTAAGTCTGTCCGTTATTTGGGCGGAGAGATGTTGCGTTTACAAAACCCAATTTTCGTTGGAAGTTCTTTAGCTGCCCAAATAAGTAGGACTATTAAGCATTAGGATTAAATTTTTATCCAGTGTCAATATAGTGAATTTTTTACACTAATAAATAAAAGGTAGAGATGTATGCTACTTGTATAAAAAGTGAATTTCAAATTTTGAATTAGATTATGTGACAAGCATCGTGTATATATTAATAGTGTATAAAAAAAATTACCCTAAATATTAACCATATGATGAAGAGGTTTGCATTTCAACCTTCAAATTTTTGTTGGAGAGGAAGGCTGGGGAGGGGCCCTATATGGATAGAAATTATAATTTTACAAGGGCAAATTTTGGATTCTACCTTTCTTTTTCATTTTTTGACACTTAGGAAACTAATTGCACTTGAAATGAAAAGTTTTAATCAAGTCTCCGTATCAACAATTTGTTTTACCTACTGAATTATTTTAACAAAGCAACAGCAAAGTTAGGTGTACGGAACTTTAGTAAGGAAGCTATGTATTGATTGATAAACTGAAATATGCAATAGTTGGACCACGGCAGGAACGTTCCTGACCGTTTCTAGCGGTTTTGTGCATTTTGCACATGGCGTAACTTTATTTGCACACGATATAACTTTATTTGTACAACGTGTAACTTTAGAACAAAATTTTGTGAGCCCTACACACGTTGTGAAAATCAAGATACAAAACATAATTTGGACCATACATTTTTTTGTGACCAAATCCTGATTATGAACTGTGCAGGGACGGCTCTTCTGATGACCGTCCATGCCCCTTATCCACAATAGTTATGTATTAGTACAAGTATTCATTTTTTAATCTTCTCATCCTTACAATCCCAAGGAGAAAAAAGTGGTTGACTATTCTTTACTATTAATCTTTGAAGAGAAAATTATATTTAAAGTGCAAATGGAAAGTACTTACACAAATAATACAGCTACAAATGCTGGTTTTATATGTTCAAGGAGAAAAATTTTAGGAATTTTCCAATTTTATTAGTTTCAGCTCATATATAGAAAATCATATGTACGCAGAACAAAGTGTTTAGATCAAAAATGAATAAGAAAATGAAATAACTAATGAAAAGGTGCATGCAATTTAGCTTTAAATAAAATTTTCTTGACATAATAGATAAAATTTAAACAAGTCAACAGGTAACGCTAAAATAATTAATGGCAAGTTAAATTTTATAAATCAATTAAAACACTACTAGTAAGGTCAAAAAATATGTATAGAGAGGTAAATGTACAATTTTTTTTCTTAATGTTCAAATTTTTCATAAAGCAACAGCTAGGTTGTGTCTTCTTCTTCGCAGATGTCAAAGTCGATCAAATGACGCAGGAGCTGGAAGACAAACTTTCGAACAATTAATGTAAGGGACTACCTTTAGGTATTGTTATGCTTTGGAGATTTCATGCGAACAAAGCTAGTGAACTCCGTGTGGTTATTAACATTGCATTTTTTGGGTCTCGTTTACTTTTCCAAATGGAAGCACAAAGAAACCTCCAAATTGTACTATAAACGAACATTTAAACGAGGATGCAGGTAAAAAAGAACCAACAAAGGATTCTGACCATCATTGAATTCTTTCATTTGTGACAACCCTTTAATGTTGGGATGGGGAGGGTTCTAAAGTAAGTTAACAATAGAAAGAATGTTTGAGCGAAGGTGAGAATTAATAGGCAGGGGTGCCAATACTTTGCACATTTCCTGGGGAGCCTTTTTGAGTGGTGTTCCTGTCCTGACCGGCCAGATTGCTCAAGATTACTGAAAACTTGTAATTTGCCACTAATCTAGAATGATATAAAGGCACTGACATGTTAGAACTTGTAATTTGTCATCAGTTATATCAACAATGGTTATGGTTTTTGCCTTTACGTTCCTTTTCTCTTCAATTTCTTGTTTACCGTTTTATATAAGGAGGAGGATGAACAAAGACCTCTCGCCATCAAAGTAATCAAACATTAGAACCAAGTAAAAGCATTAACAAAGAAGTCTCAACATTCGCACTCATATATATGGGAAAACCATCAGTTTTGGTATTGGCGCGGGGGTCTAAAGTAAGCTAACACAGCAAAGACTGTCTGGATTAAGGTGAGGATGAAAAGCAAGATAGCCAATAGTTTGAACCTTTCCCAGGGAGCAATGTTATAGTCTCTCAGTTGGATCCTCAAAAGGTGGAGGTTTGGAGTGGTGTGCTTGTCCTGGCCGGCCAGATTGCTCAAGATTGTAGGCAACTTCTCTTTATGGTAGGGGTTGTCTGCTTTGATGATTCCTTTTTTGGCTAACAGCTTGACATCTTCATAGGTACAAATGAGATCGTTCATGAACTGCAGATAGGATCTCACCTCGCGTTTGCTCTTGCCCTGTTGTTGACTCTCCTCGTAATGCTTCAGGCTTTTGAAAACTAGTTCTGTATCATCACCAACTGTGAATACCGGCAAGTAAAGACGAGCAAAGATGAAGTAGTCTGTAAAACTTATCTCTGTACAGCCCACCTTTTTCACTTTCCTAAAACGGATTCCCTTCTTATTCAACTCGGAGGCGCTAAGAGTCAGGTCCTTGGCTCCATGGACTCCCCTGCTGTCCCCCAAATCAACATCCCCTGTATCAGCGTCAACGAGGTTGACATTGCTTAAACTTCGTCCTGGATCAAGCATGAATGAGTGGAGCGCATGAAGCAAGTCAGTAGGCTGCTGCTCTTCACCCCGAGGCTTTGGTGATGCAACAGTTTGATTGGCAACATGTTCTCGAGCAGGCAGAACAAGCAACTCATACAAGATCCTCTTGGGCAGTTGTGATGGGGTTTCCCAGTTCACTACTTTTAGTATATCCTGGAAAAAACTTTGCTTCATAAATTCATTGAGCACCACAAGTGGAATTTGATTCCCAACAAAGAACATCGCCTCAATCCACCTGTTGACATCCTCTTTCTTCTTTTTGTTGCCAAAGATAATGTGATTGCCGGGATAACCCAGTTGCTCGGAAGAAGCACCGAGGATGAATAATGCCAACTGGAGGAAGAAGCAACCATCTTCAATCATCATCCACCGGAACTGAGACTCTGTCAAGTTACGCACGACTCCCCCAGCATCAGCATAACTAGCTCTGGCTCTTTTCTCTACCCTTCTCGTTGCAAACAAGTAATTTTCTATGGTTCTGTTTCTGTTCCTGCCTCCAGATTTTTCCAGTACTTTATCCCACGCTTCCTTCTTTCCACTGACCTCGGATTCGTCTTCACGGTAAAATGGGCCAAATCTGGGGTGCGACACTTGGAGCTTTCCCTTTTCTCCAAGTTCAGCAAGGACTGAAGGGTGGCACTTGCATATCCTACAAACGGGCTTCTCATTGACTGCGACTAATGGGATGTCTTCAGGGTCATCTGAGCCGTCTACCAGTTCGTATTTGTGCCAAGAAGTAGACATATTCGATCTGCCTCAGGTCAAAACGCAGATTCAACTTATTTATGGCTCCTAATCATACAACAATTTTACTTCTTTTGAACCAATAAAATTGGGAAAAGAAAAACGTTTAGGAGTTTCATATCAGAAAGAACCGGTTACCCCTTTTCACCGAAGCGGACCTCAAAAAGGAAAAACAGTTGAAACGAAAAGCATGTCGTGAATTAACCAGATGGAAGAACAGTTTAGTCTAGGTTGAAGGTTCCTCAGCTCCAACGAAATTCTTGGCTGGAAAAACAATATGAGAGAGTGAAAGTTCAAAGTAGCAATGATGCTAGGTTGAAGAAGAAAGAGCTAAAAGGAACAGAGCCGTTTGTAGTTGGCTGGTTGGAACTTGGAAGCAACCCTTCACGGAAATGAGAGAACCAACCAGCAAGAATTTGCAAGAATTTGTGTTAATAAGAATTTGCAAAATGGAATAATTGCAGAAAGCTCCCCTAAGGTTTCTAATAATTTCACTAGCTTCCCCTAAAGTTTATAAAATTACATAAACCTCCCCTGAGATTAAGGTTTTGATAACAAAATTAGTCCAATTAAAAAAGTAACATTAAAAAAGTACTTTAAGAAGAGAGATGAAACTTATATTTCATAAATACCCTTTATGCATGTATATAAGTTGTATTAGTAAAAGAATAAAAATAATTAAATGTTAGAAATAATTAGTACACACATTTTACCACTCAAAAAGTTTGCATTTAATAATTTAGATGATACAAATAAGTAATAAAACTATATTAATGATCACAAGATTCAGCAAAACAGACTAGTCATCTCTTTTAACATGATATTTGTTATAATTCTTGTGATTTTAAAAAGAAATTTTTTTTCAAATTTTGTTTTTTTTCCCTCCTTTCTAATTGATTGAATTTTCAAATTCTTGTGATTAATATAATTTGACAATGATCAGAAATCAATTGTACACAAGGTAAGAAGAAGGGTTTTGATAGAAGAAAAAATACAAGCCAAAAGAAAGTTGTTCGTGAGGATTTTTTTTTTCCAAAATTTGAAAGTTTTTCTGTTTAGAATCACAAAAATCATAGCAAATATCATGTTAAAAGAGATAACTAGCCTATTTTAATGAATCTTGTGATCATTAATACAGTTGTGTTACTTATTTGTGTTGTCTAATTTATTAAATGTGAACTTTTTGAATGGTTAAAAGTGTATATTAATTGTTTCTAACTTTTAGTTATTTTTATTCTTTTACTAATACAATTTATATATATGCGTAAAGGGTATTTATCGAATATAAGTTTCATCTGTCTCCCTATAGTTCTTTTTTAATGTTATTTTCTCTAATTAGACTAATTTTATTATCAAAATTTTAACTTTAGGGGAGCTTTGTGTAATTTTATAAATTTTAAGGAAGACTAGTGAAATTGTATGAGGTTTCTGAAATTATCCCTCGCAAAATTTGATACCCTCTAGCTTACCTATTGGTTGCCCTATATAAACTATGCAGAGTGAATTTTCTAGCCCCCACCCCTTCCCCTTTCTGTTTGGGCCCTTTGGGCCACTGTGCCGAGTGAATTTAATACTCTAGATTTGAGAAACATTTGCAATTACCATTTTACGGGACAAACAACTTTATTGGAAACATATCAAACTTTTCCGTATAAGATCCTAAAAAAACCGTCCACGCAGATACCTCAGGCATTGTTTATCTTGTCCCGAATCGGCTCAAATAATTCAGGAAATCAAACAGAAGTTAGATAAGTTTAGAATGAGGAACCTATGCTGTCCATTCTTTCTTAAGTTTGGTGAACATAAGAATGGTTTCATCTATGGTGGTGGAAAGCTGACTCACCTATGCATGGTGGTAAGAGCAAAGGAAATTAGGACAACACATCGCAGTGGAGCAGGACAAAAAAAAAAGCTATTAAAAGTAGTGATCGAGTAGACTTCGGTCCCGTTTGATAAGTGAATTTTTTGGATGTTTATCTAAAAATTTACTGTAACTTACTGTAGAAGTTTTTTAAAAAATTTTGGAGTGTGTAAATTTTTGAATATTTTGAACTGTATAGTGTAAAAACTTTGAGAAGTTTTTTGAAGTCATTATAATTAAAGTTTTTAAAAAACTTATAATAAACAAACTTAGCAAAAAACTTGTCTGCCAAAGGCGAAGTTTCACGCAAGGTGGTCCATTTTAGTTTTGGGAGAAATAACATGTATGCCCCTCAACAACTTATAGGCATTTGTATGCACCAAAAATTGTCATTAATTCGGGATTAGCCTGTCATGCCTAATTGGCGGGAAACAAGTTACAAAGAGTGGGAAGAGTTGAAAAAATTGGTCAGATGCAATAATCCTTGGGATATGCCGAAGTGAAGCCATGTGTACTCCAATCTTAATTTGTAAATGCTTACTTGATAAAAGAGTTATGATGGTTTAAATTTAATTGTTAGTTGACATAGATGATTAATTATATACATAAATAATTAAAAGAAATTAATTTTGTATAAAATTAATTTTTTATGTAATTACATTTATTATAAATTTATTAAAGAATTTTGGTTTATAAGGTTATTGTAATTTAGTAGTTACAACATTTAGAGTAGTTACGAGTAGTTATATTAGCAAAATGTGATTCAGTAGTTAGAGCAAAAATTAGTTTTTCTTTAAGGATAAAATAGAAATTTTAAAAAATGACATAAAAAAGTTTACACTAATTGTGATCCCTCTAACTTTATATATAGCATAGATAGTGGCCTTTTAAATATTAACATTATCTAATGATAAGGATAACCAAATTATAATAAAAATCAAAATTTAATCTTAAAAGTAAGTGCTAAATTTAAAGATTTTGTTGTGACATGGATATTGATATGGATTATCTAATGATAGCATATCCATTGAAACAAGCCGGCAATGATAGCTAGATAAATGTCAATTAAAATCATGTGTTCAAATTAACATACATATCCGAACAAATGCACTTGACGACAAATTGGAATTGAAATTGATTAAGTTGGTCGATTAGCATAGATGAATTATCATAAACATAATTCGCATGTTCTAAACTAAGATAGATATCATAATCCTTTTTCTGGGGGAGGGGGGGGTTTTATGTAGTGTGTAATTGATCTTTTTACATTGAACCAAATTATTGTCTAAGCAACTGAGTCACAAAAGTTATGGATGATAAATTGAAATTATTTGAAAAATTGGCAGTTAGATTGAAAGATTTAAAAAATTGGCAATCAAGTAATCATGAAAAATGTTTGCAATCAGCCTAATGCATGAAATTATTGGAGAATAATTTCAAATTTGAAAAGGAAAATATGAATATGAGTAAATGTGAGTTGATTGAACAATAAATTTGGCTATTTCATTGTTAACTATTTCATTAGTTCATGTTATCTTTGTATGTTAACAATTTCATTGTTTTATTAGAATAATAATTTGATTTCATATTCACCAAATCAAAGTCTAATCGAATTGAAATCAAAATTCAATATAAATCTTTTGACAGATTTTATCAATATTGAAATTTGGTTAAAACACCAATCTCGGTTCTAATTGACCTTTGTATTTTTTTTCGAAGTAAAGTTAGTAATTGATAATAATGTCATAGTGTGTTCATGTGTGAGTAGCTATTAAGTAACTAGGCTATTAAGTGTTGTGATTGTAATCAGAATGTAAAAGATAATTAAGACTATTAATAATCCACAATACCTTTTTTTTTTGGCAAAACACCACATACTATATTTTGGATAATATAGTATTGTGTTGAGAATATGTTGGCATTCAATTTACACAAAATATTTGAACGGAGAAAAGAATGATTCATTAATTTTCATATATCCAAACCATAAGATATTGCTTTTGTATGGGATTTTACTAGGTATGCATTACACTAATCTTTTAGAACTACATCTTCAATGTATTACCTACTCAAGTTTTGATTATTAAATTATCCAGTTATAGTAAGGGTTAAGATAAATTAATGTTGCAAGGTTTAACAGTGTTCTTAGATAAATCTCGAGGTGATACATTCTTTTTTTTTTGGTTAAATAAAATTTATCCCCTTAAGGTATATCCTACTTTTAAAAAAAAAATTGTTTGGTCTCTCTTCTTCTTTTTTTTATTCGAAATTAGTTATCTTTTTTAATTGAATTTATCCCTTTAAGTCAATTACCCATTTTGAGAATCTTGTATTCCTTCTTTTTGCAAACTAGAGGGTGATACTTATCCATTATAAATATTGTTTTTTAAATTATCACTTAAGTCTATCTAATAGTGAAGTTTAATTATATCAATCCAAGTAATTTTGGGTGAAAATTTGGAGATTGGTAGTTGGCGACTTTAGTTGACTTCCGCAATTTCACCCCTCTACCCTTAGCCCTTGCTAAATCTTGAAATTTTTAATTTTCATTTACCCTCTATTATTCGGGGAATTGTACCCCTTTCGTTTTATTGTTAACGTGATATTTTCACTTTTTTATTGTTTCAAAATAAAAGTCTTGTGATAAAAGTCAAACAACTTTCAATACAATTTTTCTTTTACACGCTTAGTAATAATGATAAGATTTCATCAATTAATAATAAATAATTACATCAATTAATAAGAAACAATTATATATGACCCACCATAATACATGCACACTTTCACAAGTCATATGGCCTTTTGTTTTTAGCTGGCTATTTCAGTGTTCAAACAATGGATAAGATTGGAAGACTATGAAAAGTGCAGTCCAACATTTTATTGTGCATAATAAAATAAGTGCTATTCCCAAAAAATGTCCCAATTTTGTGGGACAGAGGGAGTAGTTCGCGGCTTCATCAGTGGGGATTTCCAGATTCCACCCACTACAAAGGCATTTGTATTTGCTGTTCACTCCCTCGTACTAACCCGCAATTTGTCTTTTAGTTTTGGCTTGTGCCGGTGACCTTATCTGAATTGGGCCCCAAACACACAAAGAAATATGGCCATGCATGCTGAATTGTCTTGTTAATATTTCTTCTGCTTAACCAACTACTCTAACCTAGAGTAATTCACTGTCAGGAAGAGTCTTAAAACTCTTCTTGAGTATACGTCAATAGATTGAATTTCTTGACCTACATTCTAATACAAGATTTTTTGTAAATTTTAATAGTGAATGTAAAGGCACCCGTTTGATTCAATGACAGCTCAGTCCTCTCTAGTTCTCCATTAACTCCCTTTGATCGACCCATGCCCCTTAATGTAGAGTAGAAGCAGGTGTAGAATAACATTTATCGTATCAAAAAAAATAATATTCTTTCTGCATAGGGTGGAAGGTTACACTAATCTTAAAAAATTGATTCCACCCTGGAAGTCACCCTACTTTTAAAAAATTGATCAGGAAGGACGCATACTTTTTTTTATTATTTATATAATAACAATTGAACAGGACGGACAACTTTCCACTACCCTACTTTTGAAAAATTGATCAGTAAGGACGCAACTCTCCGCCCTAAGGATTCGTTTGGGAGTGGAAGATTTGGATAGAAAAGAAAGGGAAAGAAGAGAAAGTTTACTTTTGCTTCATTTGTTAGTTTTAAATAGGAAAGAAAAGAAAAGAAATGGAAGGATGAATAGTTATGAAAATGCTTCCTCCCAAATCGGAAAGAAATGGGAAGAAAGTTTGGAGAAAGGTTGATATTTTTTATAAAATGCTTATTTTGTCCTTAAAAAGGTTTTGAACAAATATTTAATGACTTCTATGTCCAAAATCATTCCACTAATTCTCAAAACTCCCAAATAACATAACAATCTCTTCCCTTCTCTTCTCTTCTTTCATAACTTAAGCTTTCCCTTCTTTTCTTTTCTATCCTAAACTCCCAAACTAAGCCTAAGAGAGCGACCCTACTTTTAAAAAATTGATCAGGAAGGACGCATAGTTTTTTTTTCTTATACCATATAATAACAATTGAATAGGTCGAAACAACTTTCCACTACCCTACTTTTAAAAAATTGTCCGGGAAGGACGCAACTCTCCATCCTAAAAGCGACCCCACTTTTAAAAAATTGATCAGGAAGGACGCATGCTTTTTATATAATTGAACGGGATGAACAGGGAAAAGGACAAGCAATGAGACAAGCTCTCTTTGGGGTATATTATTTTATTATTAGACAAGAGGGAGATTCTTTTTGAGGATATGGGTACCACTACTTTTGAAAAATCGATTAGGCAGGATGCATACTTTTTAGGGATAATTTTGGAAATCTCCCCTAAAGTTTCATGAAATATCCCTAAGCTTCCTCCATATTTTCAAAATCTCTCTTATCACCCCTCAAGTGATTGTGGTGTCACATGTCAACATCAAAATGGATGAATTATCAACAATAACCTCATCTCTTCTAGCAATTATCTAGCATATGAAAAGCAAAAAAAAAAAGACAAGAAAGCATGTAATAGCCTAAAGTCTGGGAAACAATTGGCCCACTTACAAAATAGAAATTGTTTTGATTTCTTGTTCAATTTTTTTCTTTAACATTGGACTTTATAATTTGAATTGAATTTGAGGCCAATACATAATAGTGTTGACTTTTCATATGCACTTAGTATAAATCATTATTGATATTGTGCAAGCGTCTTGATAATTTTTAATATAACCAAATATTTTTTTAAAAAAATGTATCCATGGCCACCTTTGTTTTTGGTTTCATACTTACCTTAGTTCACTAGTTATTTCTTAATCTATTATCCTTAGTTAGGGTAAAGAAATCCGCACCATGTCTTTTGACATCCAACACTGGTAGCAAGTATAGAAACGAGAATAAGATCCTTATTATTACCCTTTTGATATCTTTATTAATATGTTTTGTTTTATTTTTATTTTTCTTTGAATTTTCTTCCTTACACTGATATAATCAGAACAAGTGGCTATGATAATGTTCTTTGGAATACCAAATTTTTTTGTGCATACGTCCAATAATAATACCCTTATAACAAAGGCTAGTTGAAAGGAAACTAACTTTGTTTATATTGAAAAAAACTGGGATGGTTTTGAATGGTTGTCCTTGGGAGTTTTTCTAAAAAAAAGTTAAATATATATTTTTCTATTTACATTGCTGATTACAAAGTTTTAAAGTTCCAAGAAGGTGTACAAATAAAAAAGCACAAACAAATAAACAAGAGTAAAATGTCATACTTTTTGATAGCTAGTCATTTTCTTCTACCAATTTTCTCTCAATCTGCCCATTTTCTGAAGCTATTTCTGCATTTTAATACTGCTGCCAGGAAGCCAAAACTAACCGTTGCCTTCCTAACGGTCGTTCACCTTTTTCACTTGCAATTCAATTTTCATGCATTTCACTCTTTGACCCCCTCACTTTCTACATAGATTTTTTTTTGTCAGCTTAAGGGTATTAAGGGAACTAAAACACTCTCTCTCTCCTCCAAAATGCATTTTCTATTAATACTTTTGGTTAGAGGGGCTTATATTGTTAACAAAATATCAATTCAAAGGGTGGTAAGAGAGATTTTGAAAACGTGGGAGAGCTTAGTGATATTTTATGAAACCTTAGGAGAAGTTTATGAAATTATCCCTACTTTTTATTATATAGTAATGATTGAAGAGGATGGACAGGGAAAAGGGACAAGCAATGAGACAAACTCTGGTTGGTTGGGGTGTAAACTCCGGACGAGGGGCCTGGACGGTTGACAACCGTCCCAGGCAGTTCACGGCCTGGATGTGGCCTTAAAAATTTGTGCAACTCAGATCACGTCTTGTAACTCGATTTTCACGCCGTGTGGGACTCACAAAAATGTTGTTCTATTGTTACTCGCTGTTGTTCTATTGTTACACCTTGTACAGATAATGTTACACTATGTATAAATGGTGTTACACCTTCCGGAGCGGTTGTTCTGACAACCGCTCCAACCCTGCGTCCGTAAACTCCCTTCTCGACTCTACCTACTACCATATCTTTAGGCATGAAGCCAGTCAGAGGGGGAAATGTTTTAGGACATAGCTATCACAAACTATGATGCGTATGATCTGGAGTCTCCACCTTTGGACTGGAATCTCAAACCAAGTTTGCATTTTGTCACATCTAAATTCTAAACAAAAAGAAAGAAACAAAGAGGATATAGAAACTCCTATACCCATGCATGCAGCAACATAGTAGTAAAAAAGAGACTCTAGCTTAGCTTTATAAGAAAGACTCAACCAGAGAATTAGATCAAAGCCTCTTAGAATTAACTAGACGAACACCATACAAAGATTCTGGTGAACAATCAAAGACGGAAAAACTTACCAACTTTTTTTTTTAAAGGAAATTCCTGCTGTGAAATCGAGCTCCTTTCACAGTCAACGGCTGAAAATTAGTTTTTACTATCATTTATCGTGAATGAACAAACTTCGATAAAACGTATGAGCTTGATTAGTTTATGGGCTCAGTAAATTAATTACTAGTTCTTTGGTTGGTTGTATAAACCAAAACTTTCGCGCAACACGTGATGGCTCTTAGTTAACTACGTAGTTCATTAAAGAGCGTAAAGATTCTGCAACAAACAAACCATAAAAGAATAAATAAGCAGAAGGACAGCAGCACGATCCGCAGGCTACTGATTTTGGGAAGATGACCGCCGTGGCAAGCATCTCAGCTGCCGTGAGGAGGCTTCAAGAATTGTTGCTCGACGACGCGAGAGCTTTAGGCCAATTAAAACCGGTGGTCGAGGGCACTGTGTTGCCGAGACTGCAGGAGTCGGAGGAAATGTTGATGGGGCTACCAGCCCATAAAATAAGAGTAAAAGGAGCCCAGGATGATCTGGAATTTGGAAGAAGGACCAGAAATCTGTTGTCTTCTATTGAGGATAAGGTGGAATCGTATGCCCTCCAACCTGGATCTGCAACTAGCAGTAGTCGTGAAGCATGTTGCGGTGGTGGTGGTGCTGAGAATACAGCGTTTGGGAAGCTCGTAGCTGACTTGAAAGTTGCTGTTGATGGACTCAAGGATTGCGTTACATCCTACTGTGCAGAACAAAATCAATATCAACAGATTCGAAAGCTAGGACAAAAGTCCCAATGGCTCGTCTCTCGAGCAAATTTCTCTAGCGGCCGCTGGGGAGATGAAGCTTTTGGATTGGAGGAGGAAGTACGTAAGCTGACAAGGGTTTTAGTCAGTGAAGAGACTGATCCCAGAGTCGTTTTCATAGTCGGAATGGGTGGAATCGGTAAAACAATCCTTGCCAAAAAACTGTTCAATCACCCTGATGTTCGGCATCATTTTAAGGGATTCGCCTGGGTCTATGTCGGTGGTTACTGGAGCACCAGAGATATCTTGGTAACTATAATCGACCAACTGTCCTCCTTGCCGAGGAAGAAACGGGAGGCGATGATGAAATCCGAGGAAGTGGAGCTGGCCCCACAGGTGTTCACAATTCTACAGCGAAAAAGTTGCCTGGTCGTTTTGGACGACTGTTCCGACCCTGAACTCTTGGATATCCTAAGCATTGCCTTCCCATTTGCGGTGAGGAGTGCTTGTGCAAGCAAATTCATTCTCACCACTCGAAACCGGAATTTAAGCAGATTTCTTGATCCAGGTGCAGTATACAGCTTGCGCATGGAATCACTGAATCCCAACAAGAGCTGGGATCTATTCTCTCATATTTGGCGCAAGCTAAAGGGTCAGTCTCTCTCAACTTAAAACAAAACAATCATCTTTGCTCTCTCTCTCTCTCTTGTTTTGGTATTCACGTCTTCATTTACTTTTTAATAGATTTAAGGGAAAGAAAAAAGAAGAAGAAGAAGCCCAATAATTTCATGGTGCAAAGTGGTATTAACAAGAGATTTAGCTACAAACTCGACAATGAATCTTCATAAACATTCCCGAACAAATCACTTGGGGAAGAACATTTGCCTGCAATTTCAATCAAAATTAAGCTCCTCTCATACATTAATTCTCTACAATTAGCTAGAAATTAATCAAAGAAAATCAAAATTCCATAGTTCTACTGCTCATGAGCAGCCCTACTTGATGAGAGAATTAGCAACAAATATACTATATCTACAATTGATTCTGTGTTACATTTGTATAACCTGCTTTAAGCTAATCAAAATAGAAGAGAATCTGACGGGATTTCCCGTGGAAGGAAGCTAATTGTATTGCCACAATTAAACTGGCAAGAGACACTCCCACCAAGACTTAAATGTCTGGTGGTACCAACAACCCGCAACCCAAGAGGCTGTTGGGCAATTGATTTTTTGTTACATGGTACTTCATAGACTTGGGTGTTGACGCTTGTACAGTTGAAAGTACTCTTAACTTTTACGCAAGGCATTTTTTGGTGACGTTCCAATTATTGTTATTCGTGACACTTCTATCTCATGTCATTTTCTAAAACGCGCCAATGTGGAATGCCAATAATAACTGTTTAAAAAAATACTTGAGCTTGGGACAAAATCCTGGTTAACAAAATTGTAATCTACAGATGCTCCTGTTGGTAGATTTTTAAAGAAGATATAACCCTCATTTGAATCTCAACGTCTTGGTTTGTTTCGTTAATTGGCTTCTGGTTTTCTCTACAGAGGGTCCGATCCCAGGGAGACTGGTGCCAATTGCATGGGAAATATTAGCTCGATGCGAAGGCTTACCATTGGCTATCATTGTACTGGCGAGCATGTTAAGCACCGGAAGGGAAGGTGAGCGGAATAGGGTGCTTTACAATCTTCTTGAGAACCGCCACCAGATGGATGGATTTCCCATAGGCTTTCATTGCCTACAGTCAGCTTACTACGCTTTGCCACTGCGCTTAAGGCGTGCTTTGTTTATTTGGGAAACTTCCCAAACAATTCAAGAATACAAGTAGAGAAGTTGTGCCAGCTTTGGATTGCTGAAGGTCTGATATCAGCTGAGGATAGGGCAAGCGAAGAAACAATGATGGATGTTGCAGCAAAATATTTCGGCGAATTGGCACTAAGGAGCTTGGTAACTCTGGAAGAAGATGAAGTGTCAGACTTAAGGCTCATGTCCGGCCACATTCAAGGCCTGATAAGAAGTCTCTGCATAATAGAGGGAAGAGAGGACGAATTTTTTGAGATCATGCCTGGCTCGGAACCATATATGATTTCAAAAGCACAAAGATGTGCTATATATTTCGATAAATATTACAGCGTATCAAATGTTATCCCCACTGCTAACCTTCGGTCTCTTTTATGCCTCAACTCTGAACAATCAAGGCAAGGATCTAGGTGGCCACAGGGACTTTTTAATTTCAGAAAACTTAGACCGCTAAGAGTTTTAGATTTTGACAGAGTTAGTTTTCAGGATGGAAATCTTCCTCAAGGAGTAGGAGAGTTAGTCTACTTGAGATACTTGAGTTTTCGAGGATGTTACCTCGAGGATTTGCCATCATACATTGGCAACCTTTTGTACTTGCAGACCCTCGACCTAAGGGTTCAAAAAGATTGCATAATGACCATTTCAAATGTCATTTGGAAGCTTGAGCGATTAAGACATCTGTATTTCCCTCTAGCATTTCAAACTCCTGATCATCGTGGAATGTTGAAACTAGATAGCTTGAAGCAACTAGAGATACTTGAGGGATTGAATACAAGTGTGTGCAGAGCTAAGGACCTCATAAAGCTGACCAACCTTCGGATTCTAGTAGCAACTGCAGAAGGAAACCTCGAGGACTTGGAGCTCATCATCCGCTACATAGGCATCAACTCAAGCCACTTGAAGAGGACATCGCTTGACATTAAAAAGTTTGATTGTTACTCTGAGGAACGGCTGTCTTTCATACAAAGATTATTCAGCTGTCCTGTTCTTGATACTCTGCAAATAGAAGGGCACATAGGAAAATTGTCAGACATTGGTACAATCTCTGGAAGATTTACTGAGATTGTGTTAAATGGTTCTGAACTTGATCAAGACCCTATGCCAACACTGGGGAACCTTCCCAACCTAAGGATCCTTGTCTTAGAAGTCGAGGCATACTTAGGAAAGAAATTGCATTGTTCTGATACAGGTTTTCCTGAACTCAGGAGTTTAAAGCTCTCCAAGTTGTACAACTTAGAAGAATGGGAGGTGGACGAAGGAGCATTGCAAAAGCTTTCTACTTTAGAGGTTTCCATGTGCAGGAGAATGAAAAAGCTTCCTCAGGGATTACAAAGCATCATTACTCTCAGAAAGCTGAAGGTCAGCATGATGCCACAACAATTCTTAGGCAGGCTACGAATGAAAAATGGCAGAGGAGGAGAAGATCGTCACAAAATCAACTCAATGTGTTCAATAGAATTTGGAAATGATGATCCTTGGCTTGAGTCCACCAATTCAGCAAGTCAGGTAATCCTTCACCATCTCCCCGTGGAATTTTACTTACATGTCAAATCTTTCATCCTTCAAGAAAATTTGTTGCTACTGGTAGGACTTCTCGATGCCAAACACACTAGTAAATATTCATTCTTAGACTAAGTTCATACAAGATGGAAGTAATGTACAGTTGGATACATTGCACAAGCTGTCACTGTAGTTGATGCTTCAGAGAAGGCCTCGTTTTTTAATCCCTCTATATTCAGTTTTTAGGTCGATAAAATTTTACTTCTATATAAAAGCAGTCCTAAACACCTGTGATTTCATATACCTTTTTGGGTTTTTTGAATCTTCAATTTTCAGGACCAAAATAAACGAGCACAGATTTAGAATTTTCTGTGCCTCTTCAGTCTTATAGTCAAGCTTGGAAAATAGAGTAACAAGCTAGTTTATTGTGTTTAATACTCCACATTTCAGCTAGCAATACAGGAATTCCCAGGAACAATAACACTAACTACGATCGAATCCCAATCCCAGAAACAGCTTGAATGACTTGAGAGCATTCCTTGAATAATGTTACAAGTCTAATAGAGATGTTGTCAGATTAGACATCCTAACTTCTTTTATTTATTTATTTATTGGTCTTCTATTTTGCAGCAAAAAAATTCCTTTGATGGCAGAATCACCGAATCTCAGGCTTCAAGTTCAACTCAGAGTCCAAACCTAACTGGAAGTTTTGCATGCTTACCAGAAACTGAGAGGGAAAGAGATGTTTACCTTCAATGATCCCAGTTGAGAAAATGCACCAAATTGTGAACTTTCATCTCCACTTTAACTTGCTTGTGCCCTGCTCCAACATTGTGGCATGGCCTAGGTATGCTCTTCTCAGAAGTCAGACCAGAGAAGAAAGATGGATATCAGTCAAGCTCAAGCTCCAGACACCGTCAAAAGTTCAGTCTGGACTCCAAGAAACGAATTGAAGGAGGATGTTTACCTTAGCAAGAGTTGCACTAGCCAATCCCTGTTCTTGAGGAAAGGCTTCTTTCCTGCACCGTAGTCTTCACGTCACTCACCAAATGCCCTGCTTCAATATTTTGCCATTGGTTAAGTGAGTTTTCAATTGTTAATTTGAACTTTATCATGTCAAAAACTTTCACATATAAAAGCTGTATTCTGAATTTCCGTTGTTGTATTTCTATGTAATAGTAAATGAGCTCTCATTTCCTGTGACGATCTCTTCATTCAGTGTGGATTAGGCTCTTCTTTGCATGAATAATGTTGGCCACACAATCTCATTTTATGGTCTAAAATAGTATTAATGTTTATGCTTCTCTCCCTGATAAGATGTAAAATGCTGTTGGCTCTGTTATTGCTTCCTGTTGATTATTTGCTATCTCTATGCATAATGATTATTTAGGCCTAAACTATATTTATAATTATAGCAAGGTTGATTGACACCATCACATCGTCAAATAAGTTCTAAAATTTATAATTATAACCATAAAGAGCTTCTGCCAAATTTCTGTAATTCTATATAAGGTCATGCGATTATTTTCTAAGGAATCTATCTTTTTATTTTTCTCAATTTAGCCCTTGTGCCAACTCTCACTCACGTGTCATGAGACCTATTGACTTGGAATCTTTTTTTTTTTTTTAAACCATATTTTAACTTCTCTGATCCCAAAGTGGATTCAAGCAGGCATGGTGGAGAATGGTGGTTTATGTACAATTGTTATATATATATTTTTTGGATAAAATCCATATAAACGCTATGGTTGAAAGTTAGGATGTCCTCTTATCGTTAAAAAATGTTCATAGCACCTCTCATAATTCAAACTAATATGGAATTTAATTAACAACAGGCTTTTCAAAAATGTTTGTAATATCCCCTTATAATTCAAACTAATTTGAAATTTAATCGATAACAAGCTCGTTACTTATAAAAGTGATATCATTTTTGGGATGATAAAATGCATTTTATCCATATTACACCATTTTTTTTGTCCCAAATTCCTTTTTTAATTCTTTCTTTTGCTTTATAATTTTTTCCTTTGTTTCCTTCTTTTCTTCTTCTCCCCGAACCCCATCCCACCAGTACCACCACACCACCAACACTGATCACTATAACCCCCACGTCCACCAACAAAGGATTCTGATCATCATTGAATTCTTTCATTCGTGTGAGCCCTTTAATGTTGGGATGGTGGTTCTAAAGTAAGCTAACATAGAAAAGAATGTTTTGAGTGAAGGTGAGAATTAACAGGCAAGAGCGGCAATACGTTGAACATTAATTTCCTGGGGAGCCATGGTCTAATCCCTAAGCTGCGTCTTCAAAAGATGGAGAGACTTTGAGTGGTGTTCCTGTCCTGACCAGCCAGATTGCTCATGATTACTGAAAACTTGTAATTTGCCACTAAAGTAGAATAATATAAAGGCACTGACATGTTAAAACTTGTAATTTTTCATTAGTTATATCAACAATGGTTATGGTTTTTGCCTTTACGTTCCTTTGCTCTTCAATTACTTTTTTACCGTTTCAAAAGGATGAACAAAGACCTCTCGCCATCAAAGTAATCAAACATTAGAACCAAGTAAAAGCATTAACAAAGAGGTCTCAACATTTGCACTCATATATAGGAAAACCATCATTTTTGGTGTGGGGGTCTAAAGTAAGCTAACACAGCAAAGACTGTCTGGATTAAGGTGAGGATGAAAAGCAAGATAGCCAATAGTTTGAACCTTTCCCAGGGAGCAATGTTATAGTCTCTCAGTTGGATCCTCAAAAGGTGGAGGTTTGGAGTGGTGTGCTTGTCCTGGCCGGCCAGATTGCTCAAGATTGTAGGCAACTTCTCTTTATGGTAGGGGTTGTCTGCTTTGATGATTCCTTTTTTGGCTAACAGCTTGACATCTTCATAGGTACAAATGAGATCGTTCATGAACTGCAGATAGGATCTCACCTCGCGTTTGCTCTTGCCCTGTTGTTGACTCTCCTCGTAATGCTTCAGGCTTTTGAAAACTAGTTCTGTATCATCACCAACTGTGAATACCGGCAAGTAAAGACGAGCAAAGATGAAGAAGTCTGTAAAACTTATCTCTGTACAGCCCACCTCTTTCACTTTCCTAAAACGGATTCCCTTCTTATTCAACTCGGAGGCGCTAAGAGTCAGGTTCTTCGCCCCATGGACTCCCCTGCTGTCCCCCAAATCAACATCCCCTGTGTCAGCTTCAACGAGGTTGACATTGCTTAAACTTCGTGCTGGATCAAGCATGAATGAGTGGAGCGCATGAAGCAAGTCAGTAGGCTGCCGCTCTTCACCCCGTGGCTTTGGTGATGCAACAGTTTGATTGGTAACATGTTCTCGAGCAGGCAGAACAAGCAACTCATACAAGATCCGCTTGGGCAGTTGTGATGGGGTTTCACTGTTCACTTGATTTAGTATTTTCTGGAAAAAACTCTGCTTCATAAATTCATTGAGCACCACAAGTGGAATTTGATTTCCAACAAAGAACATCGCCTCAATCCAACTGTTGACATCCTCTTTCGTCTTTTTTTTGCCAAAGATAATGTGATTGTCGGGATAACCCAGCTGCTTGGAAGAAACTCCGAGGATGAATAATGCCAACTGGAGGAAGAAGCAACCATCTTCAATCATCATCCACCGGAACTGAGACTCTGTCAAGTTATGCAGGACTCTTCCAGCATCAGCATAACTTGCTCTGGCTCTTTTCTCTATCCTTCTCGTTGCAAACAAGTAATTTTCTATGGTTCTGTTCTTGTCTCCAGATTTCTCCAGTACTTTATCCCACGCTTCCTTCTTTCCACTGACCTCGGATTCGTCTTCACGGTAAAATGGGCCAAATCTGGGGTGCGACACTTGGAGCTTTCCCTTTTCTCCAAGTTCATCAAGGACTGAAGGGTGACACTTGCATATCCTACGAACAGGCTTCTCATTGACCGCGACTAATGGAATGTTTTCAGGGTCATCTGAGCCGTCTACCAGTTCGTATTTGTGCCAAGAAGTAGACATATTCGATCTGCCTCAGGTCAAAACGTAGATTCAACTTATTTATGGCTCCTTATCATACAACAATTTTACTTCTGTTGGACCAATAAAATTGGGAAAAGAAAAACGTTTAGGAGTTTCATATCAACAAGAACCAGTTACCCCTTTTCACCGAAACGGACCTCAAAAAGGAAAACAGTTGAAAGGAAAAGCATGTCGTGAATTATGCAGATGGAAGAACAGTTTAGTCTAGGTTAAAGGTTTCTCAGCTCCAACGAAATTCTTGGCTGGAAAAACAATATGAGAGAGTGAAAGTTCATAGTAGCAATGATGCTAGGTTGAAGAAGAAAGAGCTAAAAGGAACAGAGTCGTTTGTAGTTGCCTAGTTCGAACTCGGAAGCAGGTCCAATTTAGTGAGAATCTTTCTTGACCGTTCACAGAAATGAGAAAATCAAGAAATTGCAAGAATTTGGTGTTAATAAGAATTTGCAAAATGGAATAATTGCAAAAACCTCCCCTAAGGTTTCACATAATTTCACTATATAATAATTGCAAAATGGAATAATTGCAAAAACCTCCCCTGAGATTAAGGTTTGGTAACAAAATTAGTCCAATTAGAAAAAAGTAACATTAAAAAAGTATTTTAAGAGGAGAGATGAAACTTTTATTTCATAAATACCCTTTATGCATGTATATAAGTTGTATTAGTAAAAGAATAAAAATAATTAAAAGTTAAAAATAATTAGTACACACATTTTATCATTCAAAAAGTTTACATTTAATAAATTAGAAAATACAAATAAGTAATAAAACTACATTAATGATCACAAGATTCAGTAAAAAGATTAGTCATCTCTTCTAACATGATATTTGTTATGATTCTTGTGATTTTAAAAAGAAAAATTTTCCAAATTTTGTTTTTCTTTTCCCTCCTTTCTGGTTGATAGAATTTTCAAATTCTAGTGATTGGTAGAATTTACCAATGATCAGAAATTAGTTGTACATAATATAAGAAGAAGGGTTTTGATAGAATAAAAAATACAACCCAAAAAGAAAGTTGATCGTGGGGACATTTTTTTTTTCAAAAATTTGAAAGTTTTTCTGTTTAGAATCACAAAATTCATGGCAAATATCATGTTAAAAGAGATAACTAGTCTATTTTATTGAACCTTGTGATCATTAATATAGTTGTGTTACTTGTTTGTATTGTCTAATTTATTAAATGTGAACTTTTTGAATGGTGAAATGTATATATTAATTGTTTCTAACTTTTAGGGGGCGTTTGGTAAGAGGGTATCGGATTCGGGGAATGGAATGAACCCCATAAATGGTGTTTGGTTCACTGGAATGGGAATTGAAATCTTGGAATGATTTCTAAAAATTTGGTGTTTCTCCATTCCCAAGTATTTTGGTGGGTTTTGTCCGATTCCCAAGTTTGATTCTAAGAAACAAATCCAATTACATATTATAATTATACAATGATATAATTAATATTTATATATATTATATATATTATATATTATAATATATACATATATAATATATTATAATTATAATATTAGTACATTATATAAATATATATTATAATTATTTAGTTAAATATAATTATAATTATATAATATATATTATAAATTTATTAATATTATATAATAATATATTTATAATATATATGTATATCTATAAATGTATATTATATGTGCATATAATTAAAATAAATACATGTATATAATATTAATAAATTATATAATTATAATTATATTTATTATTTTAAATATAATAATATATAATAACTATATCTAATTAATATGCATTATATTTATATAAAATATTAGTACAATTAATATTTATATATTATATAATTATATATTTATATTTATATTATAACTTTATATTAATTATTAGAAACATTTGCAATTACCCTTTTACGGGACAAACAATTATTGGAAACCATAGTAAACTTTTCCATATAAGATCTTAAAAAAACCATCCACGCAGATATCTCAGGCATTGTTTATCTTGACCCGAATCGGCTCAAATAATTCAGGAAATCAAACTGAAGTTAGACAAGTTTAGAATGAGGAACAGAGCTAAATGCAGTCTTCTACCTATGCTGTCCCTTCTTTCTTAAGCTTGGCGAACATAAGAATCGGTTTCATCTATGGTGGAAAGCTGACTCACCTATGTATGGTGGGAAGAGCAAAGGAAATCCGTGGAGCAGGACCAAAAAAAAAAAAAGCTATTAAAAGTAGTGACGGGAATCGGGTAGAAGAAGTTTCAGACGAGGTCCGTCACACTTTTAGGAGAAATAACATATATGCCTCAACAACTTATGGACATTTGTGTGCACTCAAAAATTGTCATTAATTCGGGAGTAGCTCTCCATGTCTAATTGGCGGGAAACAAGTTGCAAAGAGCGGGAAGAGTTGGAAAAATTGGTCTGATCACTGATGCAATAATCCTTGGGATACGCGAAAATGAAGCCATGTGTACTCTAATCTTAATTTGTAAATGCTTACTATTTGACAAAAGAGTTAACGATGGTTTAAATTTAATTGTTAGTTGACATAGATGAGTAATTATATATATAAATAATTAAAAGAAATTAATTGTATATCAAATTTATTTTTTACATAATTACATTTATTAAAGAATTTTGGTTTATAAGGTTATTGCAATTTAGTAGTTACAATATTTAGAGTAGTTACGAGCAGTTATAGTAGCAAAATGTGATTAAATAGTCAGAGTAAAAATTAGTTTTTCTTTAAGGATAAAATAGAAAGTTTAAAAAATGACATAAAAAAGTTTACACTAATTGGGATCCCTCTAACTTTATATATAGCATAGATAGTGGCTTTTTAAATATTAACATTATCTAACGATAAGGCTAACCAAATTATAGTAAAAATCAAAATTTACTCTTAAAAGTAAGTGATAAATTTAAAGATTTTGTTGTGATATGGATATTCATATGGATTATCTAATGATAGCAAATCAATTGAAACAAGCCAGCAACGATATCTAGATAAATGTCAATTAAAATCATGTGTTCAAATTAACATACATATCCGAACAAATGCACCTGAAGATAAATTGGAATTGGACTTGATTAAGTTGGTCAATTAGCATAGATGAATTATCATAATCATAATTCACATGTTCTAAACTAAGATAGATATCATAATCCTTTTTCTGGGGGGAGGGGGGTTTATGTAGTGTGGAATTGAATTTTTTACATTGAACCAAATTATTGTCTAAGCAACTGAGTCACAAAAGTTATGGACGTTAGATTGAAATTATTTGAAAAATTGGCAATTAGATTGAAAGATTTAAAAAATTGGCAATCAAGTAATAGTGAAAAATGTTTGCAATCAGCCTAATGCATGAAATTCTTGGAGAATAATTTCAAATTTGAAACGAATAATATGAATATGAGTAAATGTGAGTTGATTGAACAATAAATTTGTCTATTTCATTGTTAACCATTTCATTAGTTTATGTTATCTCTGTATGTTAACAATTTCATTGTTTTATTAGAATAACAATTTGATTTCATATTCACCAAATCAAAGTTGAATTGAATTGAATTGAAATCAAAATTCAATATGGATCTTTTAACATATTTTATCGATATTGAAATTTGGTTAAAACACCAATCTCGGTTCTAGTTAACCTTTGTATTTTTTTCTAAGTAAATTAGTAATTGATAATAATATCATAGTGTGTTCATGTGTGAGTAGCTATTAAGTAACTAGGCTATTAAGTATTGTGATTGTAATCAGAATGTAAAAGATAATTAAGATTATTAATAATCCACAATACCTTGTTTTCTGGCAAAAACCACGTACTATATTGTGGATGATATAGTATTGTGCTGAGAATATGTTGGCATTCAATTTACACAAAATATTTGAACGGAGAAAAGATTGATTCATTAATTTTCATATATCCAAACCATAAGATATTGCTTTTGTATGGGTTTTACTAGGTATGCATTACACTAATCTTTTAGAACTACATTACCTACTCAAGTTTTGATTATTAAATGATCGAGTTATAGTAAAGGTTAAGATAAATTAATGTTGCAAGGTTTAATAGTGTTCTAAGGTAAATCTCGAGGTGATACATTCTTTTTTTTTTTGGTCAAATAAAATTTATCCCCTTAAGTTATACCCTACTATTTGTTTTTAAATTTTTTGGTATCTCTTCTTTTTTTATTCAAAAATAGTTGTCTTTTTTTCTTTGAATTTATCCCTTTAAGTCAATTACCCATTTTGACAATCCTGTATTCATTTTTTTTGCAGACTAGAGGGTGATACTTATCCATTATAAGTAATGTTTTTTTTAATTTTCACTTAAGTCTATCTAATAGTGAAGTTTAATTATATCAATCCAAGTAATTTTGGGTGAAGATTTGGCGACCGGTAGTTAGCGAATATAGTTGACTTTCGCAATTTCACCCATCTACCCTTACCCCTTGCTGAATCTTGAAAATTTTAATTTTCATCTACCGCTATTATTTGGAGAATTGTACTCCTTCCGTTTCATTGTTAATATCATATTTTCACATTTTTATTGTCCCAAAATATGAGTCTCATGACAAAAGTCGAATAATACACCCTTAATAATAATGACAAGATTTTATCAATTAATAATAAAAAAATTACATATAACCCACCATAACAGATGCACACTTTCACAAGTCCGGTGACCTTTTGTTTTTAGCGGGCTATTACTGTGTTCAAACAATGAGTAATACCGGAAGAATATGAAAGGTGCGGCTCTCCAGTTTACTGCACATAATAAGACAAGTGCTATTCCCAAAAAGTGTCCCAATTTTATGGGACAGAGGAAGTAGTTGGCGGCTTCATCAGTGGGGATTTCCAGCTTCCATCCACCACAAAGGCATTTGTATTTGCGGTTCACTCCCTCAGACTAACCCGCAATTTGTCTTTTAATTTGGGCTTGTGCCGGTTATCTTATCTGAATTGGGCCCCAAACACACAAAGAAAGATGCCATGCCTGCTGAATTGTCTTGTTAATATTTTTTCTGCCCAACCAACTACTACTAGAGTGATTCACCACCGGGAGAGCCTTGAAGCTCTCCTTGCTTGTAGGCCTTAAAGCTTCCTTAGCCTGCAATTTAATTTAAGATTTTCTGAAAATTTTATCAACGGATACAAAGGCATTCGTTTGATTCAGTGGGAGTTCAATCATCTTTGATTCACCATTAACCCCCTTTTGTCCACCCAATTCCCTTAATATAAAGTATGAATATGTAAAGTATGAATAGACGTAGAATAGTATTTATCGTATCTAACAAAAATAATATTCTTTCTTCTAGGGTTGAAAGTTACCCTACTTATAAAAAAGGGATAATATCAGAAACCTCCCCTGAGGTTTCTTCAAATATCACTTAGCTCCCCTCACATATGAGAAATTTCTCTTACCACCCTTTGAATTGACATTTTCTTAACAATGTCAGCCCCTGGTGTCTAAAGTAACATTAGAATATTGGTTTTGGAGGAGGGAGAGTATTTTAATTCCCTTCATACCCTTAGTTTGACTGAATCCTGTGATTAAGAAAGTTGCAGTGGGTGGAATGTGAATTGGAGAAAAATTTTGTGGTATGAGCACTGTTGCATGCCGTTGGACATGCAACGGCTAATTTGACATTGCTTCCAGTGGTATTAAAAGGTGACGGAACCGCATGAAGTAGCTGCAAAACTTAAAGAGGAAAGCAAGCAAAGAAATGCCTAGTTCATCCTTCTAAGGTCAGTCATACAATTCACCTTCATCACTAAGCATGAAGAACCGGTATTGCAAATGCAACCGGAAGGCTACATTACGAATCTCAGAGAGTGAAAGAAATCCGGATAAGCTATATTTTAGTTGTTCAAAGTGCAACTACTTCCAGTGGTATGAAGGAAATGAAGGTGAAGAGTTGCAGAGGCAAAGAAATGAAGTTGAAGAAGTGCAGCGTACAAGAAATGGTGCTGATTCTGCAGTGCTTCCATTGAGGAAAGCAAATCAGGAATGTAACTTTGTGCCTCAACAGAATGCATGCATCACTTTCTTGTTCATCATCAATCTTGTACTCTTAGCAATTTATCTTTTCATTCAAATTGTTAAAGCAATCACAGTTTCTTGTTCCAGTAATAGTAGATGTGTTCCAAGCTGTTTGGCCCTTATTGGCCATGCATGAAAGAACCAGAAGGCATGTGTAACTTGGAGATGGTGTTAAGCTATGTGAAAAAGAGTTGAAGGAATGTTTTACTTCATACGTATGCCCCTATATTTGTTGCCTATCAGTGTTATACCAAAGTTAAGCTAGACAGAAAATGCATTAAGCTATCAGGTGTAGTTCCTTAGGTATAACAATACTTTACTGCTAAGTTCATTCCAATTATAACAATAAGGCTTCATACATAATGGTAAGGAATCCGAGACATAGAGTTAAAAAAAAACACAGCATACACGTTGGAGTTAGCAAATTCCATACACAATGGAATAAGTCATCATGTTCCAAGATCTGTGGATAGCAGCAGAGCATATTTGGCAAGAGTAAATTGAAATTCCACCATATTGCACCAAAACATATGTCTAAGATTTTGTTCACTGGGACTGGGAATGCATATAAGTACTTGGCATACGGTACAAATAATACTTAGCAAAAGTATATAGCAATCCACAAGAATTGAAAACATCATCTAAAAACATCATTCTAGATGATGAGGATTGCTACATATATAACTGTACCAGATCAGTCTCCCAAAGCAAAACTCATATTACTAGTACTAATTAAAACCACATACTGATGCTGCTATTGTCATTGTGAGTTCCAGTGGTAGTTGCAGAAGTGGATATTGAAGAGGCAGTGACTGTTGGAGCTGTTGCAGATGCAGTGACTGCTGGAGTTTGATGTGGATTAAGAGCTGCATTTCGTCTAGCTCTCTTATTATTGTTAGCAACAGTAGTTCCAACCCATGCATTTGGTCCTCCTCTCTGAAGCCATGCAACAAATTCTATTAAACTAATGGCCTTGACAGTTAAAATAGTTAGCAATAGGTAATGAAACTAATTTCTGATTAGCATTACCTTTCTGGTATTAGTACTAGTGCTAGCAGAATGAGTAAGTTGAACATTAGCTCCAGTAGTTTGATTTTGAGTGCTTCCATTACTGCCTTGACTTGACACAATCACTGGCACATTTCCTTGTGCATGTTCCTGACAAATCATGACAAAAAGCTAAGCTCATTTGCAATCCCAAATACACATAAAGATACTGTAAATATACAACTGCTACAATTACCCATAGAACAGATCCTGCTAATCCAGTATTGGCAATGCCTCTTCCTGGTCTTCCTCTTCGTTCTGCTACCTGATTTGCAGAGGTACTGCTGCCTCTTTTTTCAGCAACAGGAGCTCCTTGACAAGTTCTCCTATTATGTCCAAATGCACCACACTTAGAGCACCTAAAACTGATTGATCTCTTGTGTTGAGATGCAGGAGCTCCTTCATCAGGTGCTCTTCTTCTATTTCTTCTTGGTCTACCAGCTCTTCTTCTAAGTGGTGGTGGCAAAACTACTGCTGGTGTCACATCTTCCATAGGAGGCCACCTATTCATATGTGGAATTGGGTTGATCATGAATGCATATGTTTTCAAATACTGATCTCTTGAAAAAGCTGCATCACAATAACTTTCCAGTTTCTCCCTTCTGTAAATAGCTCCTAGTGCAGCATGTTTGCAAGGAATGCCAGTCAACTGGAAAGCCCCGCATTCACATGTCCTCTCATGCAGCTTGACTATATAGGACTTATCCACATCTGCTACTTCAAATGTGTTCTCACTTGCCATTGTCAATGAACACTTTCTTGATTCAGATGCAATATCCTTCAGCTTACCAGTAACATGTGGAGTAAGTCTAGATGTCCATGTGCAGCCTTTTTGATACCTCTTATGTAGTTTCTTCATGAATTTTTGCCTCAGTCCATCAGCCAGAGCAAGTATATTCTTTCCTCTCAGTTCACCAACCCATGCATTAAAAGATTCTGTGAAATTGTTGGTGACATGATCACACTTAATTTCAACAGAAAATGCATGCCTTGCCCAATTACACTTAGGAATGTTTGCTAAGTATCTCCAAGCATCTATGTTAATATTCTTTATTTTTTCCATAGCCTCATTGTGTCCTATCAGATCATAGCTTTTAGCTGCTTGCCAAAAAAATCTTCTTAGAAGCAATCCTGGAAATTTCACTTTGAAGTTGCTATAGATGTGCCAATCACAGTATCGTGCAGCAGCTTGTGGCACTTGTTCCTCGTATGCAAGGTTTAGTCCCTAAACAGAGAATGGACAGAAACAAATTCCTGTTCTGTTACTTGACAGCCATGCAAAACAACAATGGAAGAAATCTTATACATAAAACATAGAACCAGGAAACATACCTTCTGCCTATCACTCATGAAGGTGAGTGGAATATTGTTTGGAAAAGGTCCAAAGAAATCCTGAAAATAGTAAAAAAACCAACTCCAAGCTTCCTTGTTTTCACACTCAACAACAGCAAAAGCTAATGGAAACAAACTGTTGTTCCCATCAAGAGCAACAGCAGTCAACAGAATGCCCCCAAATGCACCTTTCAAATGGCAGCCATCAAATCCAATAAATGGCCTGCAACCTGCTAGGAAACCATCTCTTTGTGCCTTGAAACTTATGAACAATCTCAGAAATTTAGGCTCCATAAGAAGGTTTGGCCTATCGTAGCGAATTTTCATGATGCTTCCCGGGTTATTAATCCTCAAAAGTTCAGCATATTTTGGTAACCTTCCATAGGCTTCACTGTGTGAGCCTTCTATTTGTTCCAAGGCTTTCTTTTTTGCCCTGTAAATTTGCATTCTACTTGGCAAGACTCCATACTTCTGCATTTCAGCCTTTACTCCCTTGCTTGTCATCTCTGGGTGATCTCTCATAACAGAAATTAATTTTTTTGCAATCCAATCTGATGTTGCTTCTGAGTTTTTCCTATCCATCACACACGTATGCTCAGGTGTATATGTCTTAACCATGAATGTGGTTGTATCAGCAACTGGGGATGCATGAATCCTCCAATTACAACCCTCAGCTCCACACTTAGCAGTGCATCTGCTTTTTTCATTTTTCAACCTCACCAATGGAAATCCTTTTTGAATAGCATAGTCTTTTAACACTGCTCTAAATGCATCCACATTAGTAAATAGCATTCCTTTCTCAAACTCAATGTCCTCTCTTGGATTGTAAGTCCACATTTTTGACAGCATGATTGCTCTCAAAGGATCTGATTCTTGGTCAGATTCTGAATCAGGCCCAACTTGTGCATCCTCAATCTCCTCATAATCAGACAAGTCATTTTCCTCCTTGTCACTGGAAGAAATTAAGGCCCTATCTTCAGCTATGACATCTTCTAAGTCACTATCCATGTCATCTTTCCAAGAGTCATCAGAACTAGAAGCATAAATCTCATCATCACCCTCACTGTCAACTACAAGAATAGGAGCTTTTTCGATTCCTTTGTCTTTCTGTGCATCCTGAAGTTGGTTATTCCTATTGTCTACCATATTCTCCTCTGTAGTAGGAATAATATCCAGGTGCAACAAGTACAAGTTTATAACAAGATCTTGCTCATGAAGTTTGAACATATCAGATACTGATTTGTCACTACTGATGTCCATAAAGCTTGTTGTTCTAGGAATCGCACATTTCATATGCACAAGCATGTTCAAATTTCCAGGCAAATCATTCATTGCCTTATCAGTAACATCACCGAGAAGGTCAATATATTGGTAGTTCTTTGGATCGACATTTGGAATTCTGACAGTGTTTCCCATGTAATGAACTACAATATCATGTGCAATAATTCTTCCCATCCTACATATCAGTGTGTTCCCAAGAAAAGTCTCAATCAGTTGCTATATGGATCACATACTCAGACGGCTATAACACATGCATGCTTATTCAAAGTCAAACTCAGGTTGCAAAACAGAACCTTCATTGCAGCTTTCATGAACATCATCACCCTCACCAGCTTTTCATTTAAATTTTCACTTTTGTCTACTAACCAACAGTATACACTACACTTAGAGCTTGTCATATGTATTGCAACTTTAATCTACAAAGCTAAGCTCTTCTTATGTATTACAGCTTCAAAAAACTCAATATTCATCAACTTTTTTGTTCATCAACTTTATAAAGGTCAGGCATACATCATCAAATCACACATTTTTTATAACATCCAACATCAATAATACTTAATAAAACAAGAGCATACAAAGGGTCTGGTTGGATTATAAACTCAGTCATCAAGTCCAACAAAACAGAAAAATATAAGGAAAACAGAGATATTATAGGCAAATCAAACAGAAAGCTTAATGACACCTGCATTTTGTCCAATTACATGTTGATCATATCAACCAGCAATGGAAGATTTTTACCTGTTTTGCAGCTTAGTTTTGACAATCACACTTTCGGTCCAACCGAACGCATGCAATTCATTCAAGTGCCATATTTCTCCTCCTCTGCAATATCCAGCAAGAGATTTCCAGAAACATAGCTTCAATTGGTTCTCCAAGCTACAAATAACAATCACAGTTATAAGTAGTATTTCATTCCTTGGCATTTCCCGGGCACTTAGATGTCTTATCAGAGCAAAATGGCGCCATGCTACACGTACGGAACTCAACTTCTAGGCGGCAATGGTTTCCCGCTCCTTATACAGTTGCATGCTTAGTGATATTGTCATTTTTTCTCCTTTTATAAGCTGAATAAGACCACAGCAGAAACAAGGGTATTATTGGCAACTGATGAATTTTCATAGTGACTTCTGACCCCACCATCACTTGAGGGGTGGTAGGAGAGATTTCCAAAATGTGGAGGGAGCTTAGTGATATTTGGAAAAACCTCAGGGGAGGTTTCTGATATTATCCCTATAAAAAATTGACTCCACCATAGAAGTCACCCTACTTTTGAAAAATTGATCAGGAAGGACGCATATTTTTATATATTATGTAATAACAATTGAATAGGACGAAACAACACTTTTCACTACCCTACTTTTAAAAAATTGATCGGGAAGGAGAACCCGACTTATAAAAAATTGATCAGAAAATTGATCAGGAAGGACACATGCTTTTTATATAATAATAATTGAACGGGATGAACAGGGAAAAGGACAAGCAACGTGACAAGCTCTCTTTGGGATGGAGTATTATTATTAGAAGACAAGGGGGAGATTCTTTTTGAGGACATGGGTACCACTACTTTTGAAAAATTGATTAGGAAGGACGCATACCTTTTATATAGGGATAATTTCACAAACCTCCCCTGAATTTTTAATAATTATAGAAAACTTTCTTTAAGTTTTAAAAATTACATATACCTCCTTATTTTTCTGTTTAGTAATAATATAGGTCTAATGAGATAGATTTTTTCACAAAAATCCTAAATTACCCTCTTGCACAAAACTAAAAAAGAAAAATATATAATATACTCAATCATTTTCTTCCATGCTTTGTATAAATCAAAAAGCCTAATTCCTATCAACCATTCAAGTATAAGTTCTAAAATCAAGTAACCATTGAAAAAATTTCAAATTGTATATACAATATCAATACTTGCCAAGCAAAAAAAAAAAAAAAAGAAAGAAAAAACACATATACAAACACCATTGACAACCAATTGTATCCTAAAATTAAATATCAATGCTCAAATATTTTTTTAATATAAGTTAATCTAATCTAGAACCTCCATTATACTCCTTCTATGATTTTAAAAATATCCCAAAAGCAGAGAATAAATTCTACCTCCATAAGAAAATTATAATAAAAAATTTCTAATCCAATGAAAGAAATCTTTATGTAATTATATTTATGAAAATTTTTCTTAATAATAAACAAAATATGATAAATCTTGCATCTTTAGTTTTTTACTTATTTCAATCATCAATTTCATTATTTATTTCTTGTCACGCAGTCTTTTCATTTCCTTTTAATTTGACACGTAATCTGGTCTCTCCATCGATCTTGTAATTTCAATTTGCTGATAAATAAGCAGAAGGACAGCAGCACGATCCGCAGGCTACTGATTTTGGGAAGATGACCGCTGTGGCAAGCATCTCAGCTGCCGTGAGGAGGCTTCAAGAATTGTTGCTCGACGAAGCGAGACCTTTAGGCCAGTTAGAACCGGAGGTCAAGAGCACTGTGTTGCCGAGACTGCAGGAGTCGGAGGAAATGTTGATGGGGCTACCAGCCCATAAAATAAGAGTAAAAGGAGCCCAGGATGATCTGGAGTTTGGAAGAACGACCAGAAGTCTGTTGTCTTCTATTGAGGATAAGGTGGAATCGTATGCCCTCCAACTTGGATCTGCAACTAGCAGTAGTCGTGAAGCATGTTGCGGTGGTGGTGGTGGTGAGAATACAGCGTTTGGGAAGCTCGTAGCTGACTTGAAAGTTTCTGTTGATGGACTCAAGGATTGCGTTACATCCTACTGTGCACAACAAAATCAATATCAACAGAATCGAAAGCTAGGACAAAGGTCCCAATGGCTCGTCTCTCGAGCAAATTTCTCTAGCGGCCGCTGGGGAGATGAAGCTTTTGGATTGGAGGAGGAAGTACTTGAGCTGACAAAGGTTTTAGTAAGTGAGGAGACTGATCCCAGGGTTGTTTTCATAGTCGGAATGGGTGGAATCGGCAAAACAACCCTTGCCAAGAAACTGTTCAATCACCCTGATGTTCGGCATCATTTTAAGGGTTTCGCCTGGGTCTATGTCGGTGGTCACTGGAGCACCGGAGATATCTTGATAACTATACTCGACCAACTGTCCTCCTTGCCGAGGAAGAAACGGGAGTCGATGATGAAATCCGAGGAACTGGAGCTGGCCCCACAGGTGTTCACAATTCTACAGCGAAAAGGTTGCCTGGTCGTTTTGGACGACTGTTCCGACCGTGAACTCTTGGATATCCTAAGCATTGCCTTCCCATTTGCGGTGAGGAGTGCTAGTGCTAGCAAATTCATTCTCACCACTCGAAACCGGAATTTAAGCAGATTTCTTGATCCAGGTGCAGTATACAGCTTGCGCATGGAATCACTGAATGAAAAGAAGAGCTGGGATCTACTCTCTCATATTTGGCGCAAGCTAGAGGGTCAGTCTCTCTCAACTTAAAACTTCAATTGTTTGAACAATCATCTTTGCTCTCTCTCTCTCCCTTGTTTTGGTGTTCTCGCCTTCATTTACTTTTTAATAGATTTAAGGGAAAGAAAAAAGAAGAAGAAGAAGCCCAATAATTTCATGGTGCAAAGTGGTATTAACAAGAGATTTAGCTACAAACTCAGACAATTTGCCTGCAATTTCAATCAAAATTAAGCTCCTCTCATACATGGTACATTAATATTCTACAATTAGCTAGAAATTAATCAAAGAAAATCAAAATTCCATTGTTCTACTGCTCATGAGGAGCCTTACTTGATGAGAGAATTAACAACAAATATATGACAACTACAATTGATTCTTTGTTACATGGTACTTCATAGACTTGGGTGTTGACGCTTGTACAGTTGAAAGTAATCTTAACTTTTACGCAAGGCATTTTTTGGTGACATTCCAATTGTTATTATTCATGACACTTCTATCTCATGTCATTTTCTAAAAAGCGCCAATGGGGAATGCCAATAATAGATAGTAGCTACTTAATTACTATCATTGTTTAAAGAAATACTTGAGCTTGGGACAAAATCCTGGTTAACAAAATTGTAATTTACAGATGTTCCTGTTTGTAGATTTTTAAAGAAGATATAACCCTCATTTGAATCTCAACGTCTTGGTTTGTTTCGTTAATTGGCTTCTGGATTTCTCTACAGAGGGTCCGTTCCCAGGGAAACTGGTGCCAATTGCATGGGAAATATTAGCTCGATGCGAAGGCTTACCATTGGCTATCATTGTACTGGCGAGCATGTTAAGAACTGAAAGGGAAGGTGAGCGGGTGCTTCACAATCTTCTTCAGAGCCGCCGCCAGATGGATGGATTTCCCATAGGCTTTCATTGCCTACTGTCAGCTTACTACGCTTTGCCACTGCGCCTAAAGGCGTGCTTTCTTTATTTGGGAAACTTCCCAAACAATTCAAGAATACAAGTAGAGAAGTTGTGCCAGCTTTGGATTGCTGAAGGTCTGATATCAGCTGAGGATGGGGCAAGCGAAGAAACAATGATGGATGTTGCAGCAAAATATTTCGGCGAATTGGTAGCAAGGAGCTTGGTAACTCTGGAAGAAGATGAAGTGTCAGACTTAAGGCTCATGTCCGGCCACATTCATGGCCTGATAAGAAGTCTCTGCATAACAGAGGGAAGAGAGGACGAATTTTTTGAGATCATGCCTGGCTCGGAACCATATATGATTTCAAAAGCACAAAGATGTGCTATATATTTCGATAAGTATTACAGCGTATCAAATGTTACCCCCTCTGCTAACCTTCGGTCTCTTTTATGCCTCAACTCTGAACAATCAGGGCAAGGATCTAGGTGGCCACAGGGACTTTTTGATTTCAGAAAACTTAGACCGCTAAGAGTTTTAGATTTTGACAGAGTTAGTTTTCAAGATGGAAATCTTCCTCAAGGAGTAGGAAATTTAGTCTTCTTGAGATACTTGAGTTTTCGAGGATGTTACCTGGAGGATTTGCCATCATATATTGGCAACCTTTTGTACTTGCAAACCCTCGACCTAAGGGTTCAAAAAGATTGCATAATGACCATTTCAAATGTCATTTGGAAGCTTGAGCGATTAAGACATCTGTATTTCCCTCTAGCATTTCAAACTCCTGATCATGGTGGAATGTTGAAACTGGACAGCTTGAGACAACTAGAGATACTAGAGGGATTGGATACAAGTGTGTGCAGAGCAAAGGACCTCATAAAGCTGACCAACCTTCGGATTCTAGCAGCAACAGCAGAAGGAAACCTCGAGGACTTGGAGCTCATCATCCGCTACATAGGCATCAACTCAAGCCACTTGAAGAGGACATCGCTCGACATTAAAAAGTTTGATTGTTACTCTGAGGAACGGCTGTCTTTCATAAAAAGATTATTCAGCTGTCCTCTTCTTGATACTCTGCAAATAGAAGGGCATATAGGAAAAATGTCAGACATTGGTAAAGGTAATATGTTAGACATTGGTACAATATCTCCTAGCTTTACCAAGATTGTGTTAAATGGTTCTGAACTTGATCAAGACCCTATGCCAACACTGGAGAACCTTCCCAACCTGAGGATCCTTGTCTTGGAAGTCGAAGCATACGCAGGAAAGAAATTGCATTGTTCTGATACAGGTTTTCCTGAACTCAGGAGTTTAAAGCTCTCCAAGTTGTACAACTTAGAAGAATGGGAGGTGGACATAGGAGCATTGCAAAAGCTTTCTACTTTAGAGGTTTCCATGTGCAGGAGAATGAAAAAGCTTCCTGACGGATTACAAAGCATCATTACTCTCAGAAAGCTGAAGGTCAGCATGATGCCACAACAATTCTTAGGCAGGCTACGAATGAAAAATGGCAGAGGAGGAGAAGATCGTCACAAAATCAACTCAAAGTGTTCAATAGAATTTGGAAATGATGATCCTTGGCTTGAGTCTACCATTTCAGCATGTCAGGTAATCCTTGACCCTCTTTCCGTGGAATTTTGTTTACTTGTCAAATCTTTCAACCCTGAAGAAAATTTGGTGCTACAAGTAGGACTTCTTGATGCCTAACATATTAGATATTCATTCTTGGACTAAGTTAATACAAGAGGGAAGTAATGTACAGTTGGATACATTGCACTAGCTGTCACTGTAGTTGATACATCAGAGAATGTCCCGTTTTTTAAAGCCTCTAGAGTCAGTTTTAGGTCAATAAAATTTTGCTTCTATAGAAAAGCATCCCTAAACACCTATGATATCATATACCTTTTTTGGGTTGTTTTCAATCTTCAATTTTCAGGACCAAAATAAACTAGCACAGACTCAAAATTTTCCTGTGCCTCTTCAGTCTTATAGTCAAGCTTGGAATATAGAGTAACAAGCTAGTTTGCTGTGTTTAATACTCCGCATTTCAGCTAGCGATACAGGAATTCCCAGAAACAATAACACTAACTACGATTGAATCCCAATCCCAGAATCAGCTTGTATGACTTGAGAGCATTCCTTGAATAATGTTACAAGTCTAATAGAGATGTTGTCAGATTAGACATCCTAATCTCTTTTATTTATTTATTTATTGGTTTTCTATTCTGCAGCAAAACAATTCCTTTGATGGCAGAATCACCGAATCTCAGACTTCAAGTTCCACTCATAGTCCAAACCTGACCGGAAGTTTTGCATGCTTACCAGAAACTGAAAGGGAAAGAGATGTTTACCTTCAATGATGCCCGTTGAGAAAATGTACCAAATTGTGAACTTTCATCTCCGCTTTAACTTTCTTGTGCCCTGCTCCAACATTGTGGCATGGCCTAGGTATGCTCTTCTCAGAAGTCAGGCCAGAGAAGAAAGATGGATATCTGTCAAGCTCAAGCTGCAGACACTGTCAGAAGTTCAGTCTGGACTCCAAGAAACGAATTGGAGGAGGATTTTTACCTTAACGAGAGTTGCACTAGCCAATCCCTGTTCTTCAGGAAAGGCTTCTTTCTTGCACCGTAGTCTTCACATCACTCACCAAATGCCCTGCTTCAATATTTTGCCATTGGTTAAGTGAGTTTTCAATTGTTAATTTGAACTTCATCATGTCAAAGGCTTTCACATATAAAAGCTGTATTCTGAATTTCCGTTGTTGTATTTCTATGTAATAGTAAATGAGCTCATTTCTTGTGACAATCTCTTCATTCAGTATGGATAATGTTGGCCATACAATCTCATTTTTTGGTCTAAAATAGTATTAATGTTTATGCTTCTCTCCCTGATAGGATGTAAAATACTGTTGGCTCTGTTATTGCTTCCAGTTGATTATTGTTATCTCTATGCATAACGACTATTTAGGCCGAAACGTGTTTGGATTGTAAGTTATTTGTCCAAATATATTTGCTTACATCACCATTACAATTTTCAATACACCTTTTTATCTTCCCAATTACCTTTTTATCTCACATACATCACATCACAAAAAGTGTTACAGTAAAAATATCTCAAATAACTTACAATCCAAACACTGTTATCTCTATCTGTCATTGCGACTTTTTCCCATAATAGATTCTCTCATCCACACATCTAGAGTACCACTCTACTTTTTGGAAAATTGACCAGGATGGACAAGCAAAAGCCAAAAGGCACAAGCAACGAGATTCTGTCAAGGGTATATTTTATTGAACCATCCCAGCTCCCAAGTGACCTTCCACATTTGGTCTTGTAAGTCTAATGATCCAAATTTTATCACGTCATTAATATTTGAATTGACGAGATGGTGTGATAAATTTTGAACTATTAGATCCGTGTAATATACACGAGGTCTACTTAAATATTTGCCCTTATTCATGTCCCAAACAAAAAATACTTTGCTTGTTGGGAAAATAAAGCAAGCTGCAAGTCTACTCTTCTACTAAAGCACATGCTTTTCTTCTTGTTCGTACCCCCCCTCCCCCAAAAAAAAACAAACAAATAAAAAAAGCTTTGCTACAAATCAAATTTAGTGAAGAGTAAATATACAAATAATATACATGAAAAATGGCTTAAATCAAAATTTAGTGAAGAGTAAATATACAAATAAATTTTCAAGTTACATGAAAAATAAGACTCAATTATGAAGAGGGTAATTAAATATTGTTGGATTGGCATTGGAAATTGGTAATGTTGTTAAAGTAAAGAAAAGTTTGGATTCAGAATCTCAAATTGCACATGCTTGAGAGTGCACCTGGAGAATGTTTAAATATTATTTTAACCCCCCATCTAAAGTTTTCCATAGTATAATCTCAAGGGATCCTTAAAGTTTTCTTGTCTCATTGTCATATTATCTATAAAAAAAGAATACATACGGCTGTCAATTCTTATATTTCATGTTAAAGATAGAGGTAATTTTAAAAAGCTGCTTCATATAATCACGTGTTATATTATATGTACCGTAAATGTTATTCTACAACCAATGATAAAATATGTGCTAAATATTTGGTATCCGTGTTTGTTTATTTCAACAAGGCTATATTTCTGTCCATGTTATATCTGAGTACGATTGGCAAATTCTACATTTTATTTATCATAATTTCTTAGATAATATCACGTTAACAATCAAAATTTTACAAAAAAAAAATTAGTATATTAATCATTTTGTGTACGTCATCCCATGTTTGGTTGCATTTTACATATAGGGGAAATGGTATTAGTCATTGCGGGATGACTTAGAGATAGGATGATGAAATTTTAGACTAATTTATCCTTACAAATAATTTAAATTTCTACAATCATAATAAAATATTCTTACCCTCACACGATGATATAACATGAATGGACTAATTTGACCCTACTAATTAATTTAAAGTTTTTTCCGACTAATCTGCCTCTACTACCAACAAAAAAAATATTTGGACTAATTTGCCCTTACGAATGAAACAAATTCGCACTGAATATTACATAACCATACTTTTACATAATAATATGATAATAAATGGATTAATTTATCCATACTAATTATATTAAAAAATTTTGCCTAATTGGCACCCCCTATTCATTATTTTAAATTTTTTTGAAAAATTTACCCCTATTAATTAATTAATTAATTTAAATTTTTTGACTGATTTATCCCTACTTTCATCATAATAAAAGGATTATATTGCCTTTTAACTAAATTGCCCTTACCATAGAGTAATAAGTTCATTCAGGCAGGCACCGATGAAAAGAAGATACGAGCGCTCTCAGACAAAACACTCTATTGAGTACTTTAGGAGATTCAGGACTTTGGATCATATGTAACACTTGATTTGATAATTCAGTAAAGCACGTTAGGAAAATATGCTTGGATCTTATGCAACACTTGTTTTGATAATTCACTAAAGCACGTTGGGAGGATATACTTGGCTTGACACTGAGAAAAAGAAGAGATTGATAGCTCAAGTATCTTTAACTAGGACATAGGGCCAAATGTTGATGACCGGGAAAAAAAAAACCAGAAAAAAGCGATTGTAGGAGCACTTGGAAAAGCCAAAACTTGGCGAACAGGGAAAGACACTGAAAGTAAAATGCCTTGCTGCATCTGTGAGCAAGGTATACAAAGATCTACATAAATATAGAAGAAACTACGTATCACAGCACTTGGGTGCAACCTGAATTGATAAACTACATATCTCATCTATAGTTGCACCATCCAAATTAATGGCCGAATTGGCAGAGCCCGTCGTATCTTTTATCATAGAAAGGCTCAGTAATCTATTGATTGAGGAAGGCAAGCATCTACATGGAGCGAGCGATCAAGCTGAGCAACTTCAGTCAGAGTTAAAGCTGATGCAAGGCCTGTTAAGAGATGCTGATGCAAAGCAACGTGACGATGCTGTAATTCGTGAGTGGATTTCACAAAGCAAAGATCTTGCATATGAAGCAGAAGACTTGATCGAAACATTTGCATTCAAAGTTGGATCCAGAAGGGGAGGTGGTCTTGTAAATGTCCTTAAACGATACACTTGCATCTTCAAAGAGTGCTATATGAGGCACAGAGTTGGAGTAGATATTCAGGGCCTCAACACTAGAGTTTCTAATCTCACCAGTTGTTTTCGAGATTATGGGATAAGAACAATAGTGGAGAAGGAAGGTCCAAGTTCGAGGCAACTGCAATGGATCAGGAGGATTTATCCCCATGTTGAGGAGGAGGATTTTGTTGGCTTGGAGAGAAATGTCGAAGTGCTGGTTCCGAAGGTGGTAAGTGAAGATGGGACAAGCCACTATAGAGTTGTTTCTATTTGTGGGATGGGTGGTGTGGGGAAGACAACTATTGCCAGGAAAGTGTATAACCACCCAAATGTGAGGCGTCATTTTGATAGGTTTGCCTGGTTTTGCATATCACAACAATGGCAAACAAAAGAGATTTTGCAAGGGATCTTGGTTAACCTAATTCCTGAAAAGAAAGATGAGATTGTGAAATCCTGGAGTGCTGATGAACTAGTCAGGCAACTTTACCACATCCAGAAGAATAAAAGATGTCTGATTGTTCTTGATGACATTTGGTCCTTTGATGCTTGGGAATGCATAAAAAGTGCCTTCCCAACTAGAGAGAAGGGAAGCAAAATATTGGTTACTACTCGTAATAAAGATGTGGTGATACGCATGGATGCTTTTCACCATGAGCCTCGACTTTTGTCCTTTGACGAAAGCTGGGAACTGTTTCAAAAGAAAGCACTAGGAGAAAGATATAATCATGGTACGTCATTTGCAAATGAATTTTCATATGGTTTTTTTTATCTAGTTTTCTATAAGCGCCAATGAGGAATGGCAATAACAGTAGCTGCTTAATTACTATCATTGTTTAAAGAAATATTCAAGGTTGGGGCAAAATCCTGGCTGGCAAGATTGTAATTTACAGATGTTCCTGTTGGTAGATTTTTAAAGAAGACATAACAATCATTGGGCTGTCAACGTCTTGTTTTTTTTTTTGGTTAATTGGCTTCTGGTTTTCTCTACAGAGGGTCCGATCCCTGAAGAACTGGCGCAAATTTCAAAGAAAATATTAGATGGATGCGGAGGCTTACCATTGGCTATTATTTTATGTGCGAGGATGTTAAGAACTGCAAAAGAAGATGAGTGGCTTAAGGTGCTTCAAAGTCTTCCTAAGACTAAGAGCCGCTGGATGTATGAAGGTCCTCAAGGTCTTGATTACCTATGGTCAGCTTACTGCGCTTTGCCACTGCGCCTTAAGGCGTGCTTTCTTTATTTGGGAAACTTCCCAAACAATTCAAGAATACAAGTAGAGAAGTTGTGCCAGCTTTGGATTGCTGAAGGTCTGATATCAGCTGAGGATAGGGCAAGTGAAGAAACAATGATGGATGTTGCAGCAAAATATTTCAGCGAATTGGTAGTAAGGAGCTTGGTAACTCTGGAAGAAGATGAAGTGTCAGACTTAAGGCTCATGTCCGGCCACGTTCATGATCTGATAAGAGATCTCTGCATATCGGTTGGGGCAGAGGTAGAATTTTTTGAGATCATGGAAAGAGAGGGAACTTCCTATTATCAACGACAAATGAGGTCAGAGGCACAAAGATGTGCTATATATTTCAATAGATATTACAACGTATCTGATGTTTTCCCCTCTTATAACCTTCGGTCTCTTTTATGCCTCAACTCTGAACAATCAGGGCAAGGATCTAGATGGCCACGGGGACTTTTTAATTTCAAAAAACTCAGATTGCTAAGAGTTCTGGATTTTGACAGAGTTAGTTTTCAGGATGGATATCTTCCTGAGGGAGTAGGAGAGTTAGTCCACCTGAGATACTTGAGTTTTCGAGGATGTTACCTGGAGCATTTACCATCACATATTGCCAACCTTTTGTACTTGCAAACCCTCGACCTAAGGGTTCAAAAAGATTGCATAATGACCATTTCAAATGTCATTTGGAAGCTTGAGCGATTAAGACATCTGTATTTCCCTCTAGCATTTCAAACTCCTGATCATCGTGGAATGTTGAAACTAGATAGCTTGAAACAACTAGAGATACTTGAGGGATTGAATACAAGTGTGTGCAGAGCAAAGGACCTCATAAAGCTGACCAACCTTCGGATTCTAGCAGCAACTGCAGAAGGAAACCTCGAGGACTTGGAGCTCATCATCCGCTACATAGGCATCAACTCAAGCCACCTGAAGAGGACATCGCTTGACATTAAAAAGTTTGATTGTTACTCTGAGGAACGGCTGTCTTTCATACAAAGATTATTCAGCTGTCCTGTTCTTGATACTCTGCAAATAGAAGGGCACATAGGAAAATTGTCAGACATTGGTACAATCTCTGGAAGATTTACTGAGATTGTGTTAAATGGTTCTGAACTTGATCACGATCCTACGCCAACACTGGAGAACCTTCCCAACCTGAGGATCCTTGTCTTAGAAGTCGAGGCATGCTTAGGAAAGAAATTGCGGTGTTCTGATACAGGTTTTCCTGAACTCAGGAGTTTAAAGCTCTCCAAGTTGTACAACTTAGAAGAATGGGAGGTGGGCAAAGGAGCATTGCAAAAGCTTTCTACTTTAGAGGTTTCCATGTGCAGGAGAATGAAAAAGCTTCCTGAGGGATTACGAAGTATCATTACTCTTAGAAAGCTGAAGATCAGCATGATGCCACAACAATTCTTAGGCAGGCTACAAATGAAGAATGGCGGCACAGGAGGAGAAGATCTTCACAAAATCAACTCGAAGTGTTCCGTGGAATTTGGAAGTGATGATCCTTGGCTTGAGTCCACCAATTCAGCAAGTCAGGTAATCCTTCACCATCTCCCCGTGGAATTTTATTTACATGTCAAATCTTTCATCCTTCAAGAAAATTTGTTGCTACAGGTAGGACTTCTCGATGCCAAACACACTAGTAAATATTCATTCTTAGACTAAGTTAATACAAGATGGAAGTAATGTACAGTTGGATACATTGCACTAGCTGTCACTGTAGTTGATACTTCAGAGAAGGCCTCCTTTTTGAATCCCTCTAGATTCAGTTTTTAGGTCAATAAAATTTTACTTCTATATAAAAGCAGTCCTAAACACCTATGATATCACATACCTTTTTTGGGTTTTTTTGAATCTTCAATTTTCAGGACCAAAATAAACTAGCACAGACTCAAAATTTTCCTGTGCCTCTTCAGTCTTATATTCAAGCTTGGAATATAGAGTAACAAGCTAGTTTACTGTGTTTAATACTCCACATTGCAGCTAGCAATACAGGAATTCCCAGAAACAATAACACTAACTACGATTGAATCCCAATCCCAGAAACAGCTTGTATGACTTGAGAGCATTCCTTGAATAATGTTATAAGTCTAATAGAGATGTTGTCAGATTAGACATCCTAACCTCTTTTATTTATTTATTTATTGGTTTTTTATTTTGCAGCAAAACAATTCCTTTGATGGCAGAATCACCGAATCTCAGGCTTCAAGTTCAACTCATAGTCCAAACATAACCGGAAGTTTTGCATGCTTACCAGAAACTGAGAGGGAAAGAGATGTTTACCTTCAATTATCCCAGTTGAGAAAATGTACCAAATTGTGAACTTTCATCTCCACTTTAACTTGCTTGTGCCCTGCTCCAACATTGTGGCATGGCCAAGGTATGCTCTTCTCAGAAGTCAGACCGGAGAAGAAAGATGGATATCGGTCAAGCTCAAGCTCCAGACACTGTCAGAAGTTCAGTCTAGACTCCAAGAAACGAATTGAAGGAGGATGTTTACCTTAACGAGAGTTGCACTAGCCAATCCCTGTTCTTGAGGAAAGGCTTCTTTCTTGCGCCGTAATCTTCAAATCACTCACCAAATGCCCTGCTTCAATATTTTGCCATTGGTTAAATGAGTTTTCAATTGTTAATTTGAACTTTATCATGTCAAAAGACTTTCACTTATGAAAGCTGTATTCTGAATTTCTGTTGTTGTATTTCTATGTAATAGTAAATGAGCTCATTTCCTGTGACAATCTCTTCATTGAGTGTGGATTAGGCTCTTCTTTGCATGAATAATGTTGGCCATACAATCTCATTTTTTGGTCTAAAATAGTATTATGCTTATGCTTCTCTCCTTTATCAGATGTAAAATGCTCTTGGCTCTGTTATTGCTTCCAGTTGATTTCTGTTGTCTCTATGCATAATGATTATTTCTTTATGCCTAAACTATAGCTATAGAGGTACGACTCATTCAATTTTCGCCTTTTTCTTTTTACTTTCTGTCATTGGAGAAGGGAAACTTGCAGAAGCTCAGACATGTTTTTTGGAGTGTAGAAAGCTATTTGGATTAGAGATGCATGTAGCTCCGTTTAGATGTACATTCATCCAGTATCTTAGGTTAGAAAGAAGATGATTACCATATTTTTACAGAAGACATGATAACACGCATAGCAAAAGCCGGTAGATAGCATCATCTAGCAAGGTTCATTGACACCATCACATCGTCAAATAAGTTCTAAAATTTATAACCATAAAAAGCTTCTGCCAAATTTCTGTAATTCTATATAAGGTCATGCGATTATTTTAAACCATATTTTAACTTCTCTGATCCCAAAGTGGATTCAAGCAGGCATGGTTGAAGATTGGTGGCTATATTTTTCTGGATAAAATCCATAAAAACGCTATGGTTGAAAATTAGGATGTCCTCTTAACGTTCAAAAATGTTTGTAGTACCTCTCGTAATTCGAACTAATATGGAATTTAATTAATAACAAACTTTTCAAATTAGTTTGAATAATGTTTGTAATATCCCCTTATGATTCAAACTAATTTGAAATTTAATCGATAACACGCTGTTACTTATAAAAGTGATATTTCACGAGATAATTCCTATTTTAATTCTTTCTTTTGCTTTATATATTTTTCCTTTGTCACAAGAAATCCACAACCTCCTTTCTCCCCTCACCACCACCTTCTTTCCCTCTCCCGACCAGCACCACAACCACATCCCTTTTTTTCTTCTCTCCCTCTCCACGACACCATCTCCCTCCTCTTCCTTCTCTTTCCCCCTTCCTCATCCTCTTCCCCCTCTTCCTCCCCTCTCTCTCTCTTTCTCTCCCTTAATTTCCCGCTACCGCCCTCCTCTCTCCCACCCCTCCTGCTACCTCTCCCCCTTCTCCATTGACCAGATTTGGTCCCTTAAATTTTGGTGTAAATTTCAACTGATCAACTCCTTTAACTAAGTCATTGATTACGCTAAAAGCATAGTATAAATTTTACACCAAATATAGTAAGAAATACGCAAACGATTTGAATTGGATAGAACTCCCCGCGTGTGAGGCCCTAATCCGTTATTTGATAGCTACAACTAATGTAAAATAATGCTCAGACAAAAGATCTTGACAAAAAGGACAAATGTATTGTACATAACTGTATGCGCCCTTAAACCAATAAACTTTAGCAACTGAAACCATATGTGTTTGCATAGAGTGCTGTAAATTGTAGCTCTCAACATGGAAATTCTTTTAATCAACCAATTCTGTACTACGCACGCCAACTACATCCGTTATCCCTTGCCACTGTTGAGAATTTGACAGAAGTATGACTAAGTATGGTGCATAACACTACATGCAATTGATCTCTTAATTAGCATAGACCACCTTAAAAACAAGCAAAAAAGATTGCAACACAGAATATCAAAGCATGGACACCCTTTTCCAGCTTCATTCTCTGAGAATTATCCGCGAGATCTAACACCTAATGAGAGAGACAATGAGTGAGTCAGTCAGTCAGTCATACAAAGAAAGTACCATAAAATTGAAGAGTTGGATTAGCTCTACGGAAAGCATTTAAGTAGAAGGTCGGAAAGGCTCTTTTAACTGATGGGAAAAAACCCAGGTGAGGTAACCAGTAACTTAAACTGATGCAACTATCAGTTCAGTTGTTGCCAGAAATATATACTGATAAGAAATCTATAGGTACTATGTTGGAATCAGACAAGAGAAAGAAGAATGGTTGAGCATTCTGGCAGTATTACTTGCCCGTAAATAGAGCCAAAAATCAAGATGAGTAATGCATTAAAAGTGTGTTTGCATTCTGCAGTTCAATTTGAGCAGTTCATGCAATTACTGAATTCCTCATATTTCTACAACTAACTGATCCAACAACGAAAAGAAATAATATATGAAAGTTACACTGCATGACAATTAAAACATTATAACACAACTTCTAATGACTTGTTATTAACTAGTAAAGTGAACATGTAATCTAAGACTAGTACCATTGTCGTGTAATAACATTTACAAGCGTCAACATTAAGAACAGTTTAAGACTCAGAACTTGTTTCGAACATGACTGTTGAGTCTTTAACTAATACTTCGGAACAGTTTAAGTCGGCTTTTTCAAACTTTTAACAGGATACAAAGCCATATAAGAAAAGAAGATTTACATTTGCTTTCCTAGAAAACCAAATAGTGTCTCAGTTTGGTTTGGTTAGTACAGCTTTATTACTAAACAAACAAGACATTTAGTTTTCTCAAATAAATTCACAGGAAGCTGAACTTCACCAACGCTGCTATAACATGAAAGTTTTAAGCTTAATGAATTTCTAACTATTAAATAACAAAAATAATAGGAAGATTTTCTGCTTAAGAGTTTTCTGGTCACAGCACCTTGCATGATTAATGGAACAGTTAGCACGGAAAAGCAAACCATTTTGCATGAACTGTAACAGAGACAACAAGATCAAACAATTCCACAAAATATAGATGGAAAATTAAGTGATCGTATCTTGTTTACCAAAATCAGGTTGAATTCAAAGTCAGGTGCTCAGAGCTCACTAAGTCACTCTAGCAACCCTTGTAAGTTTAGCACCTGATTCTCGTAGGTCAAAAGGAACAAAAGTTCCCATCCTTACCTATAAAGACATCATATAACCCAACAACAACATTGACTTTCTGATGTTCACTTGCAGCCACAATCTTCACAGTTTAAATGGTGAGACTAAAAATTCTGAAAATAGGCTGTGGTTCTACTACTGGAGACGTCATTTATAGAGAATAGAGGATAAAGCATACCCTCATAGCTAACAAACAACTATACAGCTTTCTGTAGAAAAAATTTGTAGATCAAATGCCAAGCTGAAATCTGCTGAAGTTTGTCACATACGAAAAAACTGGAAAATTTGATCTAAGCCACATCATTTATCCATACAAAGAGCTAATACATTAAGGCACACGTGCTTATTACAGTCTCTTCCTACAGTTTCTACTCAAGTCCCTAAACGAAATATTTCATTTGATTCTATAAAAGACACTATCTCACATATTATCTTCATGATGCCCGAAGGACATTGAAATAACTTTTCAGTTTTCCTTCCAAAGCAATAAAAATCTGGCACCAACTCATCTCTTGCTTTTATTATGTGAACCTACTGAAGAGAGCAATTGTTGTTAAAATCCCAAAATATCATTCAGGTAATTGTAACCTCTAAACGACCACTACTACGTGTCAACCTGCTGAAGCATATAAAGATGACAAGAGATGAGAAGGCACACCTACTTTTCAAAGATTTCTTGTCTCGGCAGAATTGACTACCGCAGCCACACTTGAAAGCCTTCACTGGATGAGTATGATCACTGAAGTCAATGCCATAGTCCTGCAACACGCAAAAAAACTTGTTTCATGATTGTTGAATATGAATGTAAATGAGCATAAATGCGCTAAAACTCAAGGGCAGTTTTACGATGTGACCCATGCCAGGAAACTACTTTATAACTGAGATTTGATGAAAAATTTTATGAGAACACTCGACTCACCACTCTTTTGGGTTTTGGACTCTTCTCCATACATCTACAGTACCACTGCTTTTGAAAATTTGAACAAGATGGACAGACAAAAGGCACAAAGAACAAGATTCTGTTTCGGGACATCATTTACCCATTCCAATTGACAGGTGCCTTGCATCATTTTACCATAATAGATTCTAAGACCATCTTATGACAAAGATACAAAGTTATGGTAGCATACTTACCCACGTCAACTCTTCAAAAGCATCAACTTTCCTTGTCGTGAAAAAAGCAAGCTGCAGGTTGTAGGAAAGGAAGAGAATTCTGGCTGTTAACTCCCTCGAATATACCATATTTAGGCATATATTCAAAGAGAAAATGTTTCAAGACAAAGCTACATAAACTATACATGGTAATAGTGATGATCTGGAGTCTCCACTTCAACTGGAATCTCAACCAAGTTTGCATCGTCACATCTAAACAAAAGAAAGAAATATAAATACTGCTACACACAGATAGGCAAAAATATAAAAGAGACTCAGCCTCATAAGACTAAACCAGAGAATTAGCTTAAAGCCTCCAGAACTAACTAGATGCAGACCATCAATACATTCAAGATAGTGGAAAAACAATCAAAGACAAACTTTAAAACAAGAAAGTTGCACTAGGGTCCTGCTGTTGAAAATTAGTCTCATATCTTTTATCTTCCAACAGTGCAACCTATGCTGACCAAACATTGATAAGAGTATCAACTTGGATGTGGACCTAAACACTTTATTCCGTTTTAATCATTAAAAGTTTTAATATACTTTGTCATAGTAAAGGAACCAAGGAATATAAGGTTTATCAATTAAACCAAGAAAGCTAAATTTACTACAACTCAGAGAAAACAAAGATCCTTTGACAGAGACTATTAGTACAACAGAAGCATTGCCAGAAACACTTAAGCCCTTATATAGTATACCTGTGATTGACAAATCTAGCAACATTTCCATAAAAGGTAGCGTCCAAACAAAGGGCTTCCTCATCCTTCAGGACTCCTTCGGTACACCAGTCCGCATCTAGCAGCACAGGATATGTGTGCTTCTTTCCAGTGTGTTGTGAATTTCGGTCAAAAAGTTCCATGTTGGTCACTATTTCTCCCACATACTCACAAATAAAGGCACCTTTAGGCAAGTCCTCAAGGGTTCTAAGACCCCATCCTTTTCCTTCGGGTGTCATAAACACCTGAACATAGGAAGCGTTGATATCTCAATCACCAATAAAAGCATAATCATGATCTAGATTAAATAACATACATAACACAGTGGATGACAATATGCAGCACAAGTTTTATATCAGCATAACAGTGAGACTGTTATGTCATTAACATGTCTAACCTGCAATTTGCATGTTATGCCTCGCTGAACAACGCGATTGCCACAATCCTTAATACAACCACATTTATACCAGCACTCTTTTATAAACTTCCTGACAAGATGGCCCTTGCATTTGCCAGATAAGTTTTTATCTTTGGACCTTTCTAGTGGACACTCTTGACAGTAGAAAAGATTTTTCTGCTGGGGACTCCGATTCATCAACATACAGTCTTCAAGAAACTTTTCTTTAACAATACCCCCTGGCATGTAAGCAAACTCACCACCAGTTTCACCAGCACAAGCACAAGGGATTTTGGAAGATAAACAATCTCCAAAGCAATTGGAACAGCAATTCTCATCAGATATACGAGCAAGAAGAAATTTAACATACGCACTTTGATAAGTGATGTTTCTGGGAATGTACTTAAAAATAGGCTGATGCTCATTGTTAATTTCATTTATCAATGAAATCTCCAAATTCTCTTCCCCTCTTGTAATATCATCAATATAATAAGCAGAACTGAGCATGTCATTAGAAAAATGTTGCGTCTGAACAATCACCATACTGGTTGAAGTTGAAGATTTTTGGTCTCCAAGTGCTAGACTGTTTTTGTTCCGTTCACTGAAGGTCCCCTGCATGGTTAAATCTATCTTGCAGCGGCTTAAGTCAAAACAATTCAAACTTTGAAACTTTGGAATCTTGGGTGGAGCTTCATTTAGGCTTTGAAACTCTACAGGCCCCAGTGAAATATTCGGTGCAACGCAAAAACCAACTTGATGACTGACATTCCTATTTAAAACATCTTGAGTATCTAAAATTCTAGGAGCAACTGGATTGGCATGTGCTTCAGCAGAACTTACTCCTTCATCAAGAGTGGTGTTGGTCCCCACTGCTAAAAAGCCCTCACATATATCTTTCATCAGATTCATCACAGAGAAACCAGATTGATTGATTCTGTATGATTTATGAAGCTTTTCCTCCATCCGCCTAAAGAGGGCATCTAAACTTGGAATACAAAAATTTGATGGAAGGGAAGATTCATAGATTATAGAAAGTTTAACCTCCCCGCTGGAAGAAGAAGCAATGTCTATTTGTGAAGAGGTTGAGGATTTATTTTCCTCTTTTGTTGCAACTGAACATTCATATTCCAGACAATTTCCTTGAGGAAGAGAATCCTTTCCACTTGAAGATTCATCTTCATAACATAGAGAGAATGCAGCTAAAAAGAGTACAGATAAAGCATACATCAAAAAGCACCACATTACTAAATCACTAAAGTGAAAATATCAGATTATCACAAGTAACTTAAATTGACTCAAGAACAGTATGTACTGGATTAATGAGGGAGAACCTTTCCATTTCACATTCCAAAATAAGGTTGTGCTTGGAAAAGGAAGCCAACATGCAATCATGCTGTAAATAGCATATCATTGTGCAAGTACATGTGTGTCATATTATGCAACTCAGGAGTTCCACTTAGAGAATGCTCCTTCTTGGAGTTGTGGGATGTTAATTCTCAAACATAACTTGCATAAAAAGTCAACAATGTACCTCATTATTTTGAGACTATAAAATAAGGCTAATAAAATGACATATAAATTCTGCCTCAAAAAGGAAACAATTTCTTACATGGATCTTCCATGTCAAGATCAATCTGTTCAAGTGATGTTGAAAAAGGTTCTTTTGCATTAGAAGAATCACCTTGAGTCAACAATTCCACATTATCTGGACATGGAGACAAAGTAAAATCAATTTATACAAAAGGATACAAGTAGAGAAGATTAGAGGCAATGAAAGATAAATCAGGTGTTAATGACATTCATTGTACATAGAGCAGTTATCTTTGCTGTTCACATATTTCCAGGAAACTTACACAAAATTTGAGATTCTCTTTCTTCGCAAAGTGAAAATTCTTACACTTATCTTATTATCTCTCTTTCATCCTGACAATTCTCTTCCTTACCTATTTACTTGTCTTAAATTCTTGTCTGCCTCAAATAGGAAATATTATCTTACTTGTATCTTCCATGTCGAGATCAATAACTTCAAGGGATGTTGAAATATGTACTTTCGCATTAGAAGAATCACCTTGAGTCAACAACATCACATTATCAGGACGTGGACACAAGATAAAGTCAATTTACACAAAAAGACACAATTAGAGAAGATTACATGCAATGAAAGATACATCAAGTGTTTAGTGACATTGGACATATAGCAGTTATCTTACTGCTCATATACTGCCAGGGGAAATCGTAAAATCAATTTACACAGAAGGATACAAGTAGAGGAGATTAGAGGCAATGAAATATGAATCAGGTGTTTAATGACATTCATTGGACATAGAGCAGTTATCTTTACTGTTATCATATTTCCTGGAGAAATGACAAAAAATTTGAGATGAACAGTCTTACACTTTTCTTAGTATCTCTCTTTAAACCTAACATTTATCTTCCTTACCTATTTACTATTTCTAAGTTCTTGTTTTCTCCCTTTCCACTTAATATGTCACTTTCCCCATTAATTTTATTCCTTGCATGTTTGTCTGCCAGAGAATCAAGGATGCCTACTTTTAAGCAACTAGTGCATGCAGAGGAACTCTATGTACTCCTGAAGTGTTTCATACCTTATGCATTCAGTCAAAGCTTTCTATTTTAATATTTGTCCAAGTAACTTAAGGCAGGAAGAAATACCAGGAAGAACTACAGAGAGAGGAACCTCAAGCTCTGATAGGTCATCAGGCAACAGCTCTTTTTTACCTGGAATAATGGAATAATTTTCCATAAGCATATTTGTCTGGTTAAAAGATTACTATCATGTAAAACACTGTTCTCTCCCTAGGAAACAGTATGCTTGCCTGTTTCATCTACCATTCTGGGAACGATTGAACAGGAGGTGTAAGTATCATAATTCTCATTAAGTTGTGTTCCTGGTGAGAGCAAATCAGACTCGTTGGTTTTATCATGAGCCGACACTTGAATTTTCTTTTTTGGTTTTGATCCTGAAGAAGAATTTGGAGTAGTGGTTTTCACTTCTCTTCGATAATGTGGCACCGGAGACAGGACCTTGGCTTCTGTTTCATTATCAAAGAGATGAACATGAACCGACTCAATCATCTTTTCCTTCCCATTAGATTCAGGAATTACATATTCAACATGATGAACTGGCTTATCCATAGTTCCTTTAAAACTTGGGCTGGAATCACCAGGAGAAGACAAAGCTTGAACAGCTTGACTTCTCAATCTTGACTTTTTCAATGGTGGCTCATCCTCTTCTGGCTCATCTACTAAGTGGAATTTCTGCTGTTCCCTTTCCTGTCTCGAGAATAAAACCATTAATAATAAGCATAAATATCATAGCTTATGGTATGTCAACTTTGGATGGATGTACCAGAAGTACATAGATTGCACATCCAAAACTTAGTTAATTGGCAAAATTTTTTCTCCTCAACTGATACAAGGGGTTGAGCAAATATATGACAACTATGTGGACAACCTGATATAACAAGCACTCAAGTTATCAAAGGATTTGTAAATGCAATAAAGACGGTTAAACCTTGCATTCCTCACTCTCAAGAATAGCATCCACCAGAACAGTATAGTTCTGATCCTCAATATGCTGCCAATTTTGGTTATACACGTCCAAAAGACTCTTTAATACAGGTTTTACAATATGCTGAGGATAACCGAGAGCTCTCATAGCCTTGTAAGCCTTTGCAAACTTAGGATTTGGCGCCATAAGTTTGTAATTCTGGATTTCTACATTGACCGCAGAAAAGGCTCTAGTTTCCAGCCCTACAACAAATGTCAAGCTTCAAAAGCTACACAAACAATACAAGCAACACTTCGGTTGGATGCAACTAAAGGATTTGCATCCAAGGACTAATGCAAAAGAAAATAATAATAGCACAATTACAATTTACAATCAAAGTGATGATTCTGAACATAGTTAATAAGACAGAAAAGCAAAAAAGTAACGGTACTAAGCTGAGTAATAAACAGGTTAAGAATTAGAACAATTAGAAGACTAACAATGACAGTGGAAGTGGAGTGCTATATTATATTTCCCTTGGCACATTGAACTGCTAGCAGCCTTACTATCGACCCAAACCCAAACCATGAACACCACAACTCCAGTTACAATCAGAGAAAGTTATGATCCACCTCTGATCTAAACCAGAAATCCATGCTTAGGAAAATTTAAATCTCTTACAACAAATATAAATTTTAATCTTCCTAAAAGCATAAGTGCCAACCTCGTCCAAATTGACACTTCAGCTCCAGAAAATCAACAAAACTAGGATAAACTATTTATTAAGAAAGGGCCACACAACTAAAATTGACGACTTCTAGCAGCTATTTTGGAACTAAAATTGACAAAATAAATATATGTAGTGATATATGGAGTCGACAAACTCTAAAAGTTGATAACATTAGCAGATTCGCCTCAAGTTACAAGTTTAATTACAATTCGACAAAGGAAACACAGAGATTGTTACATCCAAATAGTTTGGTAATGGTTGAGTTTTTCCAAACATGAACAAACCAATGTCAAAATAGAGCATGAAGTTCACTACACGATCCCCTCCCTTGACTATCATCTTTATGCGACTCCTATTTAACTCTGCTGGCTATAAGATCAGCGATTCAGCTAGCAATTTTTAATGTCTTTTAGCCAGAGTTCATAAAGCTTCAGTTTTTTCTTTCAAATAAAATTACTAATCAAAGTGAATCAATTTATTTTTTTATCTGGTTAACTAAGGATATACACATCTCATCAAGTTGTGCCCACTCATATAGCATAATTCAGCAATGAACCTATTCAGGTGTCAGCTGCATAATCAGCCAGTTAGCTACAAGAAAAATGACAAAATACTAGAGATATTCAACATATCTGGTTCCAATTGACCTCTGGTTCAACTATTAATTATTCTATTTAATAGGACTGCAATCTAGTCAAGTTAAGCTACCGCCATTTTTGATGCTGCTTAGTACATATTCGAAACTGGAGCTCAAACGGTCCTGTAACTCAATTTAAAGAACACTTTTACTCTAACTCGAACTAGTCAAGCGTCACCACAATAACTACAAGAACTAAATAATTTCGACTAATTTTTTTTTCTCCCTTGTATTATTTCATGACAGGAAGCATACCTTTAGAACCCACCAACAGAATAAATGAATAAACAAAAACTACCTCATTTTGAAGAAGCATTTTTACCAAATCTACAAAATTGAACGAGACACTCCCAAAAAAGGAAAAAGTTAAGGATAGAAATCAACTTAAACGAAACGACCCATTTTCTTTGTGACATAAACGAAAAGAAAACATTAAAAAAGGATACAAGTTAACTAAAAGAAAAAACCCTTTTTTATAAGAGAAAAGGAAAATGACCCAAAGAGTTTGCCAAAATAAATAGCACGTTAAAAATCCCAAAAGGAAGAAATATTCAAAAACCAAAAACCCAGTAAAATTCTACGATCAAATTTCCTTTTACTAAACCCTTCGACCAAAAAAACCCATCAATAATATTTATAGAGTTACCATTTTTACATGCCAGCTTTATGAAAACAGGGGGGTTCCAGGATTACTTAAGAATATGGGTTTGACTTGCCCATTTTAAATAATCATTTCTAAGCATAAAATACTCACTGATAATATAAAGAAAAATCAAGCAATTTCTTGTAGAAAACAGAGCCCGCACTACGAGTTATCCATTTTTGTCCAGGTTTTAGCTCAATGATTGATAATAGAGTTCAACAAGAAGAAGCACTGATTAGTTCAAGGGCCTAAAGCAAACTCTAAAACCCTAAATCTGAGATTTTGACTATACATTTTGCACAAATCACAAGTAAAAAACATTAATATTATAGGATGAAGGAGGGATAGGAGCTTACCCCACTTGGAGTTGAGGTGAGAGACTTTTCTTTGAAGTCAAGAAAGTTGGAGAGAAAAGAAGAGAAGAGATAGACAAGAATATGAATAGACTTGTGTAAGATCTTAAATTTATATTACAAAGGTAGAGATGTATTACTAAATCTACATCTTGTACAAGTTTTAATGTTATCGGTACAAGTTACGCATTTAATTTATGCGACGTAAAGATGTATGATTTTTTTTTTTAATAAAATATTATACTTTCATTAAAAGTTGCATTGAACAATATTACTATTTCAAGTGACGCACAATGAATGGCTAATTTGTTTTTCAGTTAGGCAAAAGCAATAAAGATGTTCTTTTAACTATAAAATAAAATTTTGTTAATTTTAAAATTTATTTGTGGACTCATTCCTTGTACATTTTAGTACTTTCTAGGGTAATGTTGAATTCAGATTCAGAATTGGAGATGTTTTAGAGAAATTGAATGTTTTATTAGATGGTAATGTAAATTCCAAATTCAATTTGTAGAGAAATTGGATGTTTGACTACAGGTGCAAAGTGATTTGCAGGGACAATTCTAAGCTTTGTAGCTTAATTTTTCAACACAAGTTTACACGACCCCTGATCTTTGAATTGGCCATTTGTCTTTAATTCTCCGATCGTGTCAAAATTGAAAATATTAGGAACCAAATTTTGTTTTTGTCAAAGTTCGGGGACCACTATGATCAAATTGAAACTTGAGAGACCAAATTTATTTTCTTTCAAGTTTTAGGGGACATTTCTTTTGGTGCAATGCCCAAGCTGTGGAGTACTCCCTTCCCCTTGTAATGCCCAAACATAAATCTTTTGACAACAAACCCATAAAAGGTGGTAGATAACCATTCAAATTTATGCGTACAAACCATTGGCCCTTAGCTACAAACTGTGTTTTGTCAACTCACCAGAAAACTTGGAAGCACTCACAAATTTCATATCCTTTTGGTAGTAAAAGCAAAACATGTGGAGATCATAGCATAACAGACCACAACTAGAGCAAGTATAAACATATCAAGAATTCTGTTTCCCTTTTTTTTTTCCTGTTGGCAGCAGCAGACAGTTTAGATACAGTTGAGTTGAGTAGCCTCAACTACAAATACAGCAGGACAGCACAAAACCCAGAACCATGACAATCAAACTTGGTACCTCAACATTATGTATACTATGTTAACTACAAACTACGAACTTTGATATGATTTGAGAGATGGAACTACATTAATCCTGAATCCTGAATTATGTGGTTTCAACTCCTGTACAATTTGGGTCGAAGCGAAGGACTATTACTATGAATAATTGCTGCAGCAATTGAGAAAGACTGGAGGGCTGACAGAGTCGACTGGAAATGAATATAGTATAAGCCATCATGAATGTTTGTCATTTTCATGATAGGTGAAATTTGCCGGGAACCCTGCAAAATTCAAAGGGGAAAAAGTTATCCTGATTCTTCATCTGTGAACGCATGGCTGTGTTGCAGGAAGTTTCCTTCCTTTTCATTTCTCCTTGACCAATTAGGCTTAGTAAAGCAAAAGAAAGCATCTGTCTGAGTTCCTCATGGAAGAATGATATGAGTTCTGCTTAGATAGGCATGAGCCATTGGCGGAACTAAAATTTTTGAATAATACAAATGGGATAAAAGAAAGACAACCAGAGAACAAGGAAGAAACTTGGCATACCTCTACAAAGAAGTCAACTGTCTTGCACTCTCCAGAATTATCTGAATGGGGCAGATTCTCAATTCTGTTTGTTCTTGTACTGATTACAGTGAGCGGGCACCCGATATCCCAACCTCCGCATTCACAATGCCCACCGGAGTGCCATCTCTCCAAGAGGCTTGATGGCCCGCCTTTCCTGGCTCTTGGTCCACCGTGAAAACCTGCTGGAACTAGAATATTCATGCTTGTTGAGCATTCTCCACCATCTCGTTGGCCACGTTCTGAAATTGATGAATTTTCTGAAACTGCATCAATCTGGATGTTGCCAGATTTCCTCAGAAATTTCAAACCCCAACCACCAATTTCTGGCTCCTTAGGTTTGTGAGGTATATGGTCCTTCACAACTATGGCAGCCAACTCAAGATTTGGTGGAATGTCATTTTCCAGAAGATTGGCCGGACTCTGATCAAAATTGTCACATAGATCATCAGAAGACTCCCAGGATGTGTCTTCAAGGATAATACTCGTTCCCCATAACTTTGAAGACGTTCTTTGCTTACGAGACTGGCTTGTCCTGAAAACATCTGCTACCTTCTTTGTCAGCCCTTTGTTCTTTTTAAGAACACTAACTGAGGTTTGGGTCTCTTGCATCCAACTTTCACTGGAACCAAACAAAACAAATTGTGTCTCCATGATTTCTGAATTCCTGGGGCACAATGTAATTGAAGTAGACACTTTCATCTTAGCAACAAGATCTAACTCTCTATCCCGAATATTCAGGTCTCTCTTGGGACCTGATTTTAAATGAAATGAGTAAATATAGTCGAGAGACTTGTCCTCTGGTGACTGGATCTTCAGTAAGTTGGCAGCATAAACCTCCCCTTGATCATCCACAGAGAAAAGATAATGGGGGCATCCATCCTTCCACGTGCACTGCAGCATTCCTTGGAAAATAGCAGCTGATGCAGAGAAAGAAGACTGATCAGAGCTGGTAGAATTTGTGCTTGATACAGAAGCCAGTCTCTTGTGCACTGGCTCAGATCCATATTCATTGTCTCCAAGCACCACGTCCTTTAGTTTATTAGGCTTACTGGTATTGAATTTAACAGGAGAGCTAATAAAATCAGAAGCAACTGCTTCTTTGATGTCCACTAGACCTCTTCCTCCATTGCTGGCATTAGAATCGAGGGCTCCCAACTGATGAAGCAACGGGCTCCTCAAAATGTTTATCATGCTCTTGCTGGCAGAGATTGTGCCCAGAATCCTTTCTCCTGCAGAACTTATTGCAACACTATCTGTTAAAAGAGCCAATGGATGTTCAATAACTAACCTAGCCATATCATATGCACGTCTACTACTAATTCCTCTTGAACTTAAGTCATTGTGAAAGACACCAATAGACGAAAAATTGCATGAAAATACTCCAAACGCACTGATATGCATCCATTCCAGACAGCGACGAAGGTATTTTTCATCAAAAGTTATAATGTGCTTCGGAATTGCATTATCTAGACCATAGAGCTTTTGGAAGAACCACTGCCTACTGCAACTATTTCTTCCCGATATGCTTAGAACAACTATGTGGTCAGACTCTTTCTTTGGCAGGAAATCTTCAGACAAAGTAATCCCTTCTGCTGAGTCTCTACTCTTGCTCACAGACTGCAATGAATCTTCTTCCTCCAGGTCATCTTTCTCCAGGACATCTTTGCTTCTCATTTTCTGCTTGTAATCGAGTTGAAAACATCTACTGCGCTCAAATGTCCTAATCTAATTTCAATTTAGGTGCCAAGTTCAAGCATCAAGTGGAAAACAACTCAGCCTCAACCTTGATGATGTGCAACTGATAATCTGGAAATCAAGTAGCACCACATAATTATTTTATGAAGTGCCAAAATTAATTTAAGAAATGAGTAGAGGATGGATGCAAATTTTTTATGCTGTAACTAGCATCAGCTATCAAATTAGAGAAAAGGAAGGACAAAGAGCATAATTTTGTCAAAGCCAAGAAAGCTGCAATCTCTTTTTATGATTCAACCCTCAAGAAATTTTGGTACAAGAGCTAGTGTATACTTCTGATTCAGAAATAGAGGGCTAATTGCCCAACGGTCAACCTTGATTTCAACAGAAAATACCTAGCAAATTAGGTAAAAACATCATTGAAATGTCAGAACTCTTTCACAAGGTCAGAACAAATGCAGTATAAAATTGAAATAAAAGACTAGAAAGCAAAGGCAAAACATGTAATAGATCCGGGTATCAAGAACCAACTCAGGACAATCAAAAAACACATCAACCAGAACAAAGGAACCACAAGTCCAGTATGAGAAACAAGCAAAAGTAGAAACAATAAACAGACCTCAATAAAACAAACGTGAACTGAAAGTTATACAACTAAAATGAAGATATATATACATATATATATATATATACACCTCTCCCCCCAAACAACAAAAACAAAACAGACAGTTAAGAGGTTGGGGGTGGTTGGTGATATTTAGAGCTATACAGAACGTATAAAAGAATTGCAATTGCATGTAATTAATATCGGACTGCAAATATAAACAGAAAATACAACCAATCGAAGGAGCCCTATTGCTATACTTCTTATTAAGACTCTAAACAGCAACTTCATGTTAAACATGGAGTAGCAAATTTAATTTAAGAAGCCTCAGCTTCCCACCAATCAAACATTTCTCAACCAAACACAATAAAGTTCCAAACTTTCATCAATCAACACTAATAAACAAAACAGGGATGCAAGTGTGAATCTTTCTTACCTCAGAAACTGGATTCACAAACGAAAACCCACTTCAACTCTGTTCCCACAGCAAGCTTTACCTTAGAACTTCTCCTTAAACAACTGAAAATGAAACCCATTAAAGAAAACCATTTAATACTCAGGCAAAAGCCAAACCCACAAAGCAAAAACAGGTACCCTAGCACTTGATAAATAGTACAACATTAACTTCCAAAGTCAATTTTGTACTAATGAGAAAAAGGAGAAAACTTTACCAACCAGCAAAACACATGGAAGAATAAGCTCCACCACTTTCAAGTCCTCAACTAGAAATAACTGTATTAAAGAACACAATTCTAGAACCAAAAAGTTTCAACTTTGAAGTGCTACATTAATAGATAAAGAGTGAGAACAAAGAGAGCAGATGGGATGGGATGGGATGGGAAAAGTAAGAAGAAGCTAAAACCAAGATTAACTGTACTGGTTTATGGTTGATGTAAGCCACGTTTTGGGATTTAGAAAATATTGGACCTCAATCATCAAAACATCAAATTCTGGTGCTACATGGGTGGGTCCTACATCAAATGCCAATTTCTTGAAATTTTCTTGCTTCTCCTATCAAAAGTTGAAAACACCTATTGGTAAATTTCACAGACAAAGAGACACGGATATGGACACCGGTCATATGCGTTATGTGGTGAAAGACTTTGGCATACCATATAGCTGCAAAAAAGAAAAAACAAAGGAAAGAGAAATAGTGAAAAAGGTATAGATGAATACAAAGTAAAAAAGGTAACAAGAAAGAAAAGGTGTTAAGAGCTTTTTGAAAACTATTTCCTCTGGCAATCCGAAAAAGCATTTGTAGCTAGATTATTCTTATATATACCTGGATTTTTGTTTACATGCTTTTCGATACACAGCGTAAAGATTTACTTTAGAAATTCTCAATGAAAATTTTATAAAATTTTTAAACTGGTGTTTAGTGGGCTTTAGTTAATATACTCAATGTACACCTAAATTAGTATATAAAGGCTTAAAGTCGCCTCTATTGCTTACCTTAGAGTGAAATGCATTTCTTATTTAATTTCACTTTCACAAAAAACTAACACCTACACCTCTTTTGACAGTGTCCATTGAACACTCATTAGACAAACATAAAATTCATTGTCATGTAAAGTTCAAGTGATGTAAGGCCGATCGAATTGCTATTTTTTTTTATAAAAATGTAAAATATTTTCTTGACATATTTTTCAATTACTGCTAATATCACATCATCAGATTTCTATAATTTATTTTTCTACAGAAACTAGACAGCTCTAATCCGAAGGAGCTCCAAATTTTTCCTTGGGAGAGAGGGGAGCGTGCTACTCTGCATCTTCTTCGAGTGGAGAAAGTGGGAGGAAAGATATGGGAATTGTATTACGTGACATGAGCTGGTGAGCATGATAGCAACTGCACTCTTTCGTGCACACAACTAAGGCCTCTGAGGAAATCACCGAAGCACAAAACAAGGAGCCATCCTTCAGACAGAGAGCCCAACCGAATGAAAACAGACACACAGAAAAGGTTTAACACAAAAAACAGGACCCCAGAAAAGACATAATAGGCTGACTCTCTGATTCTTTTCTTTCCTTTACCCGGATATTCATTATCTTTTTTTTTTTTTTTTGCTCTTTATTAGTGCCCTATTTTAATACTACATCAAAAAGCTGAAGTTGACCTTCAAATAGCCTTTTCGATAAAGGAGGAAAAAACACTGAGAAATGGGGATGCCAAAAATGTCATTTTCCACCAATAGTAGATGCCTTATTTCAAATGATATAATACTGTGTAGTTCTTAAAACGACAAAACTGCTCCTTTTTAAGTCCAAATTTGCATTCCGACTCAAAATTTCATATTTTGTCCAAAAATTGCTGTAAGAATAACCTGTTTGAATTGCGTTTTCGTGAATATTTTTTGTACACAATTTTCAATCACTTTTTATCTTATATACATCAAAAGCTCGTCAGAAAATGCAATCCAAAATAGACTTTTGTGGCTTGGGGTATTAACAGCAGCCACATTTTATGTATGCAAAGATTTGGTACAGGGGATGATGTTGGGAGAATCAAGGACAATAATAATAATTTATGTTTTGGGGGTTGGTAATTAATTAATTTATGGAGCAGAAGTAATAGAGAGTTAAAGCTGTCATGTTCTTTTTCTTTTGACCGACTGTTTTTAATTGTTATGTGCGGCGGGAATGCACGAGATATTTGAAATCATATGTATGTATGGCATAGGTTGCAATAAATATTTGAGTCCAATAATACGTCCTGTATGTTACTCCCACCTCTCTCATTCCAAGTGCAAACAAATCCTGGTCATGCACAGTCAGCTGTTCTGACACGTTTTTTTGTGGTACTTTTTTGAAACAATTGTTTGAATTTTGTTTTTTCTTGGAGAAGGCAATACAAATTTGAATTTGAAGTAATAAATGAAGAAATTTGTAACGTCTAAGATATGCATAGAGCTTCTTTTTTTTATTTTTTTTTTGAATTTGATCTAAAGCAATATAGTGTGAAAAATTTTGCAGTTTTAATACTAAATATTTGGAGTATTGGCAGTTTTAGTCCTTAAAATCTGGACAAAAGCAAATCCAATTTTAAATGTTTTAATTTATAAGTACATTTATTCCAACTGGCTGGTTTTAACAAATTGTTATCGGAATTTGATCATGTAGGCAGCTAAATTTTGAAAATTAATTAAAAAAAGAAAAAAATGTTTATAACTCATAATCCGTAATTACAGGGTACTGATTACTCACATACAGAGTAGTCGTGTGGCTAAAAAGTAAAGACTAATTACTTAGCTTGCGACTAATTAGTTCTCTATAATTGCAAATTATGGCCACCAATATTTTTTCCTTTTTTCTAATTTTTGTTGTGATCAAATTTCGATAATCAATTAATTGGACTAAATGTGCTTGGAAATTGCTAAAATCAATTAATTGGACTAATTTTGATAATAATTAATTGGACTAATAATTGGACTAATTTCGATAATAATTTGCTAAAATCAATTAATTGGGCTAAATGTATTTGAAAATTGAAACATTTATGACTAAATTTGCTTTTGTCCAAGCATTTGTTATCAAAACTACAATTTTCTGATTGTAGTATAGATTGTGTTCTCTTGAAGTTTTATTTCTTCGAAGAAAGGGGATTTTCTTTAGAAATACAATGAACCATAAAATGATGTGTTTGAACGTTTGTTGGAAAAAAATAAAATGATGTGTTTGAAAGATGCAAATGAAAGCGATCGAAGTGAAGTGACTTCAAAAATGCGACAACACCTAATGTAATTTATTTCTTTTGTTTTTTTTCTTTTAAAAGTCAACAAGATGTAGAAGTCTATAGCATCATTGGAATCATGGCCTACCATTATTTTTAATAGGTTATTTCGATGGATATAAACTACTATCTTTCGGTCACTATTAGAGAGAGGTCCACAGGAAATAGCCATTATTAACCCCTTGAAACTTTTCTGAAGAAAGAAAGAAACCTTTAAATTTTGTATCCATCTGTTTTTATACTCTTTACGAAGAAGAAGAAGTCAATTTCTTTAATTATAATAGTTTATTTATCTTTTTACAAGCAAAGAATCCTGAGATGCTTATTTTAGCGAATATAATCGAGAAACAGACAGTACAAGCTTACGTTTTAATCACTACTAATAATGAGAGAATAAGTATTGGATTCTTGATAATGGGATTTTTCCAAATACACGACCAAGTTCACTTTCGGCTCTATTTGGATTGTAAATTATTTGAGATATTTTTACTTTAGCATTTTTTGTGATGTAATGTATGTGAGATAAAAAGGTAATTGGAAAGATAAAAAGGTGTGTTGGAAATTGTAATGATGATGTAAGCAAATAAATTTTGGCTAATAATTCTCTATCCAAACAAACCCGATTTAATTAACAAAAAAAAAAAAGAAGAAAGAAATCGAAAGAACTATTATTGCTAATTTAACTAAGTGAGTTGGTTGCAAATTAATTTATGGTATATTTTCACTAATAGTTATTTTTCCACAATTTATGGTAGTGATGCTGAACTTATTACTACTTTAGCCAAGGCAGAAGAATTCATGACCAGTTGACTAAAATCATCGTCTTGTTGATACCCATCCATCCCTGGTCCATGAACATATCTTCAGTGATCTGCTCAGTTGAAAGTCATCATGTGATGGTTCAATTAGCCCAAAATGCTGAAACATGTCATTTTCAGTAACTCAGTGGACCAAAATTTTTCTCTGAAACTCACCATGTGAAGCTCATTAATCCTTCAAATAATCCATTGACTTTATGTGATTTGAGTCCCATCCTTGCATCCACTGTTTAACATTGCAAATTTAAGAAGCTGTCTGCTTCTCTTAAATGCTTTCCAAGTTCCTCAGGTGCCTCATTTTTATCCTTCTGCCTTTTTCTATACCACATGTTTACTAGTACTAATTTTCGACGAAGGGTCTGTCTAACGGGTGCTTCAACAAGCACTAAGAGACATTTCCATGTACGTGAGCTTAATCCATCTTTTTTTATATATAATATAATAGAATTTTCTCTGACGGCTGTCAAATATATATACATTTTTTCTTCCTATTAATTATCATTTGAGTACACCAACTTATTAAATTACCATGGTCAAATAGACACTTATGAATGCACCTATTTTATACCTAATTAAATTACCATTTCAGTGCACCAATTTATTGGGTTAGTGGTAACTGTTTCATAGATTCAAAAGTTTTCAAATCTTCAATTCTTGGATTTGGACAATTCAAGTCTCCATCGGCTGAATGCTTGAATTTTACTTTAACATTTGATTGGTTGGGACAGACATTTGTTTCCTGATTTTGCTGTCTAAGCAACAACCCCAAGAAAAAAATGAACATAAATCTTTGTTGTTTTGTTAGATAAAGTCAAACAATTTCATTTGTATTATATGATTAGTCAGACAAATATTCCTACCTCTCATAGAATTTTCAATATCACGGGCTAGGATTAGGTTTTGAAATCATTCCAGAGAAGACTAAACTAAAAAATTCTGCAGCACCATTTTACATGGAGTAACGCTTTTGAGCCTGAGGTAACTTTTTGATTAAGCTACTTTAATCTTGTCAGTTTAAAGATAATACGCGCTTTCTTCTGTGAAAATGTCATTTTCTTTAGCCATAAAATCTGGGATTTGAAAAGTGCATTTCTTGAATGCAGCCAACATTTGATTTTGACCAGGACCAGGGCCTTTTTTAAGTTTAAGGGACAATAATTTTCTAATGATATTAGCTTTGAGTCTTTTGACAAGTAATTAAGTAGACTAATCATAGGTAGCTTTCTTGATTCATGATTCCAGCACTAAATCTGGCACAGAAGAAAAGTCCGGTCTAATCTAACAGGGCCTTTTCTATTTCTGCTGTTTTATGAGAATTCCTAAGTTGAACTCTAGAGAAAGGATTTTAACCCGTATGTGAATTGTGAAGCCCTGATTGTGTTTAAGGTTTAGGTATCAAGGGGCATGCTGCAGGGCTTCCAAAACATTCTGTAACATTCCAGTTCCTCTCATTTGGCAAGAATGGAAGACAATCAGAAAGAAATTTCAGCAGATACAAAAGAAAAAAAGGACAACCCAACATGGTGTTGAAAAAGAAGTTGCTGCAATTTGGTTATGAAATTTGACTCCATTGTTTAAAAGGATGATGCTTTTGTTTTGGATTTAAACGTGATCTGAATGCTGAGTTACCTATTCAAAACCTTGCAACAAATCATCTATGTCCAGTTCACATCATTTCTAGAATATAAAGCAGGATGGGCAAATAAGCCAGACCACGAGAAGGTAGAGTAACTAAGGAAGGGACAGTTGAACAAGAAATGGCCAATTGGTGCTGAAGTTTGTGACCCAGGTGGCCAATCCTTGTGGTAGTCCTGTGGAACCTAATCATTATTCAGTAACACTAGCCCAATCCAGAAAGCAAAAGACCTGAGCTAGAAATATTTTCCTTTTGGATTGCATGTTTTGATATAGTTGTTTGTAAAAAAAAAAACACTGGTCCTTCAACCCAAAAAAAAGTAGTCCAACTCTTGGTATTTTCTTTATCTATTTGCCTTGCAATGATTTAAAATGCACTAAGACGGTTCATTGCTGCTGGTGACCTCAAGGCATGTAGCAGAAATGTCCTTACAATTTAGGCATACTTTGGCCCAGAGATATGTATTCTTGTCAAATTCTATCAGATATCATTGGATGAAGTGGTTGGGAATCAGGACTCCTGAGAAGCATAGATGGAAATATTTAACTTATATTTAACTTTCAAAAAAAAAAAAAGAAACTAGAACATTATATTGCTGTATGAATCTTTATACAACTCTGATCTCGATTTTTAACAAATAAAAATGACTGTCAAGATGCACGATGCTTGTGGCTACAACATGTATCAATTGATTACAAAGATAACATATTGTTAAACTTGTAGTTCCCGCAAATGATTAGCTTGAGATTTGCGTAGGACTGATGACTTGTAATATATGTATATATATACAAAAACTCCTCTCTGTTATTTGATACTATGTAGTAGTTATGACTTAGTGATATACTAACCATATGGACCCAATATGTTCATCTTCTATCTCTATCTTAGGATTAATGACTCCTGCTGATGAAAGAAAGGCCTCTGCAAAATTGTTGAAAGGAAGGCTGCACAAAGTTAAAGCTGTTCAACTCCAAGATGGAGAGGATTGCATTTGAAAGAGTTCACGCCACTGATATGTGCAAAAATATCTGAGGAATCAACCATATCATCTTCATCTTTCACGACCACCTATAAGCAGAAAAATGAAACTTTTGTTAGGCATAATGAAGTATACATTCCAGTTTATATGACAATGAAAGGGGTAAAAAAATCTGTGAACAGGCATTTTGGGATCTGATGATTGGAAAAAAGGAGACAGAAGCTGGTGGATTAGGTAAGGGAAGGACGATCACATCTCTTGATTGTTCATGATGGTGTTCATGTCAGTGATGATAGGTGAAGAGAAAATTTAAACTCACATCCTCATCTGTGTCCTCTTCTTGGTTGCTGATGCTACAAGCAGTTCTATTCATCTCCAGCTCATCATTTTTTGCAAACCTTCCCCTAACACGAGGCCTGCTGTCTGCCAGTGTTTTGCGGCATGCATACTGCACATTGGCTTTCAATATTAGTACACCACATATTATTCAGGCATGAAATTCAGTATGCTCCAAAAGAAAGTTGGTGGACATATATATTTTTGTAGATGGAGTGTTCGTTATATTAGCAGACAAATGAATCTTCTACATATGGCTGCATGAATTAATAGCAAAGAAGGTGATGATGCCTATTTAACGGATACCTTCTGCAGTTGTATATGTAATAACGCTGAGGATGCAGCAGAAGCTGACATATGAGAACTCAACTACGAAGACTCTCCCCTATTGACAAGGAAGGATGCATAATCCGAATCTCTTGATTGATTACAAAAAAAAAAGTTACATGCATATTGTTAAATGTGATTGTATGCACCTTGATTTTCTTGCTGAAGTTCCTTTCATTTCTCTTCTTCATATACCGATGTATCTTTTCTCTCCTTTCTTCAACAGTGAGCTTGCCCACCTTGAAAGTTGGATCATCTAGATTTGATATCTCTGATGCCAAGGGAGTAGAATTTCCAGCTCCATTAACAAACTGTTGACTCTCATTACTAATTGCCTAGTAAAAGGAATTTGATCAGTGATTGCTTAGTAAAAGGAGTATGATCGGTGAATGCAAATTACAGTTAAATCACTCTTTGGCGCTCAGAAAGAAATAACATCGATATGTATCATGTGAAAGTACTAATAGTAAATCTTCTTGTATCCCATGAATTGGGGAGGAGAATTAACAGTCAAGTACGTACTTACCAATTTCTTCAATATGTAGGATGTTTATGTAAGAAGATTACCTGAAGCTCAGTGCTGCAGTTATAAACTCGGGGCATGGCATCCGGGCAAAAAATTCCACCATTTTCTCCTTGGAATTCTAATTCCTGAGGTGGCAATTCAGTGCCAAGGAAAAGGCAACCACCAGAGAAAATTCCTGGATTTTCTGCTGCTAATGCAGCATTGAGATTCCCTGGCAGGTATGGTCCAATAGTAGGATCAAGTAGAGAACAAGAAGGCGAAGATGTACTCAAGCGCATGTAAGGTGGCATGGCAGACAAGCATTCCTCTTCATAAACAGGAGGCATCGGAGGCGCCATAAGTGGGACAGCAGGGGGTTCTCCAGGATACTGAGCAAGTGATCCATCAGCCACGTCTGTCACTGAACTTCGAGCATTCAAGGAAGAGTAATCGAACTGGTCTAGTTGGTTATGGACGTACTGAGGAATGTTATATGCTGTAGAATTACCGAAGTCTATGGAAACAGAGATGTCATTTTCAATATCATCTGTGGAGTCAAAGATTACAGATAGATTACTATTGTTGTTAGTTGTGGTTGTGGTCATGGTGGAGGTCATGGTGGAGGTCACGGTATGAGTTGTGGTGGCAGTCTCGGGTGGTTCATCTTTAACTAGTAAGTTGTTAGTGTATCTGTTCATGTCAGGAGTAAGGGAAAGATTTGTAGAATAGGAAGAGTGCTCTTCATAGCAACAGTTTGAGTTGGAAGCAACTTCAGAATTTTGTAGAGTCTCTGGAAATAATTCAGACTCACAGAAGTCGAAAATCTGAGCATTAATGGGGCTTGAAATTTCTTCCTGCACAAGAGAAACAACAATTAATTCATTGACTTTAACACGGCATTCTTCTTACAATTAATTCAAGCATTAAGTTTTGCCCCTAAATTTCATCAAGCAAAGACAGATTCTTGAAAGGAGGAGGAACTTCTTGGTGATCAATGTCTTGCAAAACACCAAGATGTAGGTGGACTTTATACTCCATGTGACCTGTGGGGACTATTATACTATGAAAACAGATGTTTAGTGGCAATGGTAAAGAGGGAAGCTGGTGGCTCTTGAACTTAGTGCAAAATAGAGAAACTGTCAAATCTGGGGAAACAAAAGGAACCTCAAGGCACTAATAGTCTCCTGTGTCGTGCATGTGCAGTGCTGCCAATAAATTCTATATTCAGTCTAACTAAATTAAAGTTGTCAAAACTAGAAACCTTAAGCAATAGTGAGTGTACCAAAAAAGCTATATTCCATCAAAATCCAAAAAGATAACGGAAGTTGCCATTAAGATGGATCATGACAAGCATTAGACGAAGTGCTTTAGGAAAATGACAATTTGCTGAGCAAACTTGGAATGCAAGACTGAAATCATCTTCTCAAAGAAGATTTGAGAATGCAAACTTTATTGACTCACTATTAAGTTGCAGAAAAGGATCATGAGCTGCATATATATATATATATATATATATGCCCTTTTGAATTTGATGCTTGTGTAAGTTCAACATCAGAAGAACTAGAACAGTAGAACCAAGGTCCATAGTGGCGAAGTGCGTTTGAAAATGTGAACAGGCGTAGCTAAAAGTAAGCTAATATATTCCCTTTGGCACGACAGAAAGAGCCTCAACTTTCCATTGATAGCTAAAGGATCAAGATTCAAAGTGAAAGTAATGGAAAAGAAGATTATGTCTAATTGAGAAAAGAAATCTACATCAAAAAGTGAAAAGAGAGAAGATTAAAGAAATGAAAGAACTACAGAACAACATCCTGCAATCTGTGCGTTGAATAGATTGCAGAGTCATTAATTGTGTAAAAAAAAAAAGTAACCATTTCAAAGCTATTGAAACTTTTTCACACTTCAATCATTTAAATCAGATTCATTACCAGAACCCCTGAGGATCAGATTTAAAAGTTCCCATGGATGCACGAGTGACTCTTCTATATATCACATGTAGAACAATAACAACGTCTATCCACAATAAATAAGAAGAGGAAACTGCATGCACGATCAAATCCCAGTAAAATTTTCATCATTTTGCAGCTCATCGTAGACATGATAAAGAGAGAAAGGGCTTTTCAGAGTCTAAGAGATTATTACAAGGGGAAGCTGTTCTTGATGGTGAACCATGTCCTGCAACATTGTTCTATATCTTCCGCAAAATTACGTTGCTGCTGCCGCAAAGTGAAAACAATTCCAAATCCTCCTCAAGAGCTCAATGATTTTTCTTTTTCTTCCCTAACAAACAAATCTCGAGCACCAAAAAAAATAGCCCTGATCAAATTTCTTCACCCTTAGCCCAAATTGCATGGCTGAAAAAACACTGAAGGAACAAAATTTTCCACCCCACAAAAAATTTAATACATTAAGTATATATTTTCTAATTTTTTTTTTTCAAGGAGGAAGAGTGAGAAATTTTTAGAGAAATGAAGAAGAAAGGACGTCCAGCATGGGATGGAAAAGATGAAAGTTGTTAAGGTGGTGTAAATTTGAGAACAAAGTTAGTTATATAAGGTTTGTGGGAACTCCGGACATCGAGTCAAACCGAGGTTGTCGTCAGGCCGCACATTGACCTATGTCTCCGTGGCATTGTTTAGTAAACCCATTCATCTGCTGACACATGCACTCCTGTCCAAACTGATTTTTCTCTTTCCAGAGAAAATAGTTTATATCTCCCTATTATATCTAACTAACTAGCACTGGAACTTTCTTTTTGAAGAGAGAAGGGTAGATTGCTACTTTTCATAGTTTTTACAGAAAAATGTAACGCAGCGATGATTTGATTTGATACATATGAGATAAAAAAATGATTAAAAAATATATTCATAAAAAAAGTAAATTTTTTTTTACAGAAAATCACGATCCAAACAAGGCTTAGTTTAATCATGAGAAAATGATCGTTAGGAGCTTGTCTAGAAAGTGGATTAGGCAACCATGACTAGAGAAATTAATCAGAATTCTAGAATAGTTCTCACCTTTGAAATACATTCGTAGGAGTAAAGTTTAGATACAGAAGAAACATCTATGTGCAGAAATAAATTATTGGAGATTAAAAGATGGACTTTTGTTGGGATTATAGTGTGATGAACAATTTTAGAAATAGATTTAGATAAAAGAATAAAAAAAAAGAGTGTACAATCTATGCTTATAGTTCTGATTGGGAAATGATTAAGGTAACAAGGCGATTAAAATAGAGATTTTATCTCATCAGTCTACATTAACAAATGATTAATATCAGTAATTGTATTTCTCTGTAGTTTACTAGTGTGTTACGTTAAAAAAATGAATTTTTTTTTTTTTGTGTAATGTTGTTTGCTTGGGGAAGATAAGGGGGTATATCGTATATGTTAAAAAAAGGCTCAAATTATATTAAGGTAAAGCATAAAGGGCACAAAAGTACACTTAAGTACAAATTTCTGATCGTAACCTGAAATTTTTACACCTTTTCGGGTTTTTCGGGTGAGTAAGAATTTCATTTCTTTCAGATTTCCAGACCTTTAAACCTATTTTTTTTTTTAGTACATCTACTAGAAAATTAAAGTAGGAATTAAAAAACTGGAATTGGTATTTTTTTTGTTCTATCACAAAAAGTATGATTGAACAAATAATCAGCCTTAAAATTGAGATTAAAAAAAATAGAAGTATCAGCTAGAATTTCGAAATGCATCAAGATTTTTAACGGGGATCAAGCTAGCACCACATGTGAATCGAGTAAATAGCCGTATAATTTTAATTCCCTAGTAAAATTACCTTTTTTTTTAATTCCCTAGTAAAACTACGTATCATTGAAATCCACCTTTCTGATCTAACTTGGTTGGATATGAATAGAATCCTAATGAGATAATGAAAAGATTAGTATAGATGCTTCTCTTGACCGTTTCTAGACAACAATTGTGGAGGCAATGAGGCTCGTAGTCTTTGTCGAACTTCAATTTGCAGAAAAATTATGGATACTGTAATCTGGCAAGTAATTTCAGTGGCATGAATAATTTCTAATCCTCTTTATAACGTATGATTCATCCATACTAACTAAAATTGATTGCTTTACTTTTAAGCCACAAATTACAACTTTCGTGCTTTCTTATGGTAGGAAATTTTTGTTAATAAGTGCGGTAGCAATGATGTTATAAAAAGAACAAACGGATTTTTTTAACAGGTGTCCGTATCGTTAACATATTTAAAATTCACCTAACCTATCATGTATATATACGTAATAATATTCATATACTTTTCCTAATTAATGTTACATTTTTAAAAATAAGACTTCTAAAATATATTTTAACGAGTATCCAATGGACACCCATTAGACAAATCCAAAACAAAATGAAAAATTATGCATAAATGATGCAAAAATTATGGAATTGTAAGCAGGAGGCCTTTGGTTCAAACCTCCCATTAGATGAAAACATGCGATACCCTTTTAGCACTTAACTTTATTCCTATACTTTTTCCTAGTCAAGGAAACCACATTCTCAAGCGCAAGGATTCTTGTCTCTTTTACGCAAGGATTCTTGTCTCTTTTATTTTTCTTGTTCTCGTCTTTCTTAGTTTTCCTTGTTTTCTTTCTATCCAGACTCACGGGGTTGATTACTTCTCAATCACAAAATTGTCCTCTTAACTTCAAACTTATTGGGGACTACAGAATTACAAAATGCTTTTAGGAATTTTTCTTCAAATGACTCTGTTCTTTATTCTATAGAATGTTGAAAATGATAGAGAAAAAGAAAATGGGCATTTAAGCTGGACTTTGCATCAGATTAAAGAAGAAGGGAAAAAAAAAAAGGTGCATTTTGTTCCATGGTAATTTGCGTGATGCTTTTCTTTGTATTATTTCTATGTGGATCCGAGGATAAAGTTTACACTTGATCATGACATAGAACTTTGGCTGAACAGATACTTCTTGAAATGGACTACTCAATGGAGAACTTTCTTCACTTGGATAGACCAAGGTAGAGCACGCTTTCTCGAATATATGTCTCATTTAGGCAGCTCTCGACAAGGAGAGTTGGCATTCCTAAAGATGACCTTGGTACTTGGTAATATAACCATTCAAGACTGTGATTTTTGCAGAATTATTGGGTCCTTATCCTGTTTGTATCAGACATAGACCTCAAGAGTTTCACGCAGCTCAGTTCTATCCTTATCTCAACTTTTTTCAAGTTGTCGGCATTGTCAAGAAGAATTGATGCGTGGATAGCTACTGAAACAACTAGTATTCTAGCTTGTGCTATACACGAGTTTATAAAACACTCGATTGATCCATCTAACATGGAGATATCGAAAAGTTTTAAATTTTAAATTTGACTGTTCGTGGGATTAATTATAACCCACTATTTCAAAGCCTTCAATCGAATTTTATGCATTAAAATTATTGAAAAATCCAAAAGATTTTTAATGTAGACCTCTTGAATAGCTTCAAAACCTCTCATTCTTTCTTTTGAATTTTTCAATTATTTCAATGCATAAAATTCAATTAAAGGCTTTGAAATAGTGGGTTATAAGTAGTAATCCTAGGAGCAGTCAAATTTAAATTTTAATATATATGTATGTAATATATATATATATATATATATATATATTATATTCAGAACAACTAGTACCTACTTTGACAATTTTGACCTTCTTTGTACTCAAGTGAAAAATATGAAACATGCAAAATTCAACAGTTTCTTAGAGTTGTAACAGGATATCTTAGGATGATGCTGTACAATGTGTCAAAATTGACTCTCTACACTATTATACTTCCATGAATGGCTTAAAATCATGAAGATTATATGCTTAAAAGCTGGCTAGCTAAAACTCCAACCTTTACCATCTTCAGCTGTCTATAAACGATTGGTGTATCAACTGTAAAAGTTAAATAGTACTCAAGATTCATCGATTCCTATGTAATTTCTTTTACAACTAACGTGGCTAACATTCATATGCTCGATCCCAAACTACTTCAGCAAACTATGATTGATTAGTTCAATGGTTAGCACTATATCCCCACCTGGCTACATAAGAGAATATTGACTTTGGATTCATGCACCTGCAATAAGATTTTTTTTTTTTTTTTTTGGAGTTTAAGGTTGATCAAATTCACGATTTGGGAAGGATGGGACTTCAATGAGTCCAAAGTAAGTGCAACTTAGTTTTTAATATTTTTGTTTAAAGCTGTATACTGGAATGATAAGATATTAGTAAAACAAAAAAAAAACAAAAATGGAAATTTAATCTTGTAAAACATAAAGTGTTTTTGAGTGATTATGCTATTTGTAATACTGTACATGTTTTAAATTGTATAGATGTTCAAAGCATATTGATCTGCCTACCTAAGTACTTGCCAAGCATGAAACAGGCCAATGGTAACTACAATCAACAATTGCAGGCTTACAAGGATGAAAGAATTGAGATATATAGGGGACAGGTTTTAGAGAAAGCTAATCTCTGAAGCCACCTTTTATTCCAGACTTGTGATAGAAGATGGTCCAACTTCCAGGCACCAGAAGAAAAAAAGGCACACTTTCCAGGTGGCTTTGCATCAGAAACAATCTTTAGCCAGTTCCCTGGACTCCTTTCGAAGATGATCCCTTCCCAAATTTTGTTGCAGGAAGGCATATTTGTTACAGAATCGACAGGCCTCGTGGGTTTGCATGGTAAAAGAGGTGTCCATAATCTTGAGTTGAGCCGACGCCTGATGCTAAACATGGCTAAACGGATACAATTCGTTGTCTTTACAGTCAACTCTTGTACTATAAATGGCAAAGTACATGACACCTTTTTGGCTTCAAGGACATTTGCCCTATATCCTGCTTTGGCAAAAATTCGATTGCATGAAGATATTTGCAGTGTTTGTTGAATTTTTCTTTTGTGAATGGAAGATCGGGTCATTTAGAATCTTAGATTATGTTCTAAATTTTCATCAATTTCTAGATGTTGGAAACATATTCCCTGCAGACAGGATGGCTGTAAAAATTGTGTTCTGAGTCGAAAACCCATATGCTCAGATGTCTGCATTTATGCTAAGATTATGGATTAGATCGAGCATCAACATTGAGTGCTAACAAGCAATTGATTCAAAGATGAAAGGACTTCTTATCTATTGGTTGATTTGAAGCTTGTTTAATATCTCCAACTCTCCCATTTTTCTTCCCTTACCTCCCCGACACAATCAACCAGCCATTAAATTCCCTCATTTAAGCTCTGCATGGCCATGTTTTGGTGTAAATTTTTGTTAAACACACACACACACACATGGATATTAGGCTGTAATTTAGTCCCAACTGTTAATCTTATCTTGCCAAGTTTGCTTTAAGATTTTAGTATATTAAACGGTATCCATGCACAATTATATGTATTGCCATAAATTACTTTTATAAGTGAAGCATTAAGCTTGTAATGTTAGAAATCTCTATTTCCTGATCACTAAATTGATTTATTTAGTGAGATTAAGGGTCCGTTTGTTTCGGGTGAAAATGTTTTCCAGGAAAATATTTTCCTAATTTCCCGTGTTTGGTTGCACAAAAGTTACTGAAAACATTTTCCTATGTAAAATATTTTCACTCATCTTATGGAAAACAACTTCCCTTCCAAACTTACTGAAATTGTTTTCCGAAATGCATGCATCCCGCTTGTAGTATGTTCCAAACTTACTGAAAACATCTTGTAGTATGTTCTTTTTTTTTTTTAGTGTAAACAGGAGGATTCGAACCCATGACCTCTTCCTTACACTCCCTCTCATATGTAATTTATGAGATTTTAGCAACGAGAAGGACTCTAATTACTTCTGCATATGTAATTTATGAGATTAGTCCTCATGCTGATGCTGAGGCTGCAGTATTTGAGAGTACTAGAACTACTCCTATAATGGTGACATGCTGCTGGTGGTACAAAATTTGCGCCCTGAACCAATGGGTGGTAATGCAATATCACCATGTACTTCAAAAATATACAATTTGCCCTTCCCCCTCCCAAAATGAATAATGTTTTGTACTTTTAATTTTCGCTAATTCATGTGCATATTTTTCTTCCCAAATTACCCCCAAACTTCCTAGTTTCTCAACAGTCAACTTTTATATTGTTGTATTTTCCTATTATGTATTCACTATAATATTATGTTATTGCATGCTCTGATATTGGATTATAGTATATATTAAACCAACAAAAAAAAAACTCCCCTAACTATCGCCTTATCCCCGCCCTTTTTCACTATCTTGTGGGTGCTCCAATTTGTGACCACTTCTATGTTTTATTTGACATAAATTTTTAAAATATATATATATATATAATACCAATAAAAATCACAATTATTAGTCTTTTGAATATTTAGCTAAAAATAGTAATTGCAATTATCAGTTATTTTTTCGCATTTGATACTATGCAAAATCTAAATCAATATCCATGGATTTTTCTTACGAACAATATGTAACATGTGACAAATAAAAAGTCTAGCAAATTAACATAACAATATCATACTTTTACTACAAACACAAAAAATTGCCAAGAGAAGCTACATTATTTAGAGCAAATCCCCACATTATGATGGATTTAAAAAATTGTTCTGCAAAAGGGTTCTTTGTTGTGGCGGCTTCGACTACAGCTCGCATTCCGCAAGTGCGAAGATAGCAGACCTTCTGTTCCAAGCAAGAGAATGTATTTCTTCCTCCTTTCTCTGACAATTATCAATTATATCCAACTAAATAATTCAAGTTTCTCTTTAACAAATGTTTGTCATCTTCTATAACAAGAGTCAGCAACCACAAATGAGCAAATGCTGTCCTTTTTTCTGAAATATGGATCAAAACTCGGTGAATTCAGCTATACCTCGCATTTGAAAAATGCGAGATTGACGAGTTCGCATTTTGCAAATATGAAGATCTCTCTTGTTGGAAGCACACATCACAATCTACCCTTTTGAAAAATAATTTTAGAATTCATCATAATCATGGAATTTTCTCCATTATTTTATCACAACAAGTACCATTTTGTTAATTTTAAATTAAAATATATATGCATATAAATACATTAGTACTATAATGCATTACATATAAGGCGGAGGCAGGGCTAGTGGAGTCCTATTTAAATTGCTACTAAAGTATACATAAGTCTACACAGTAAGTTAATTAAACTGCTGTTCAACATCACATCATATAGTAGCCGAACATTTTGATGAATACATAATAAGAAAATGTAACAAGCTGAGAGTTGATCATTGAGAAAATAGGAAGATTGGAGATAATTTGCGAAGAAAAATATACACATGAGTTTGTCAAAAATAAAAGTACAAATATAATTCACTTGGAACGATAAAATGTATATATTTTAAGTTCAGGGTGGTGAATTATTACCGCCCCACAGATTTAAGAGGGCAAAGTTTTAATACTCCTAAATTAAATCAAACGCCCAAGGAAGAGACTGATGATTCCGGCGATGTCAGAATTTTATATAAAAAGAACATATCCGCCACTTAAATTATGCCGTATCATGATTTGACTCCTAAAAATCTATGTATACGAGGAAACATATTCTAAAAGCACAATTGATGTTCAAAGCATTTCGTTTGAATAACGGGATAACTTGACTGAAAGAATGTGGATAGCGTCAATGCATTTCGTTTGAAATAACGGGATAATTTGACTGTTGAGACAATGTGAATAGAATGAATTACACAGTATATCCTTGAAATGCTTTATACATTTGTTCACTCAACCAATGGATTGCTTTCTCTCCAAAAAAAAAAAAAAAGGAATTAATGTATTACTATGTGTTACTATTACTTAGGATCAAAACCAAGATTCATTACACTGGAGGCAAGAGCTTGAATGATCAAGTTAAATATAGATTAAACAAGTATTAATCAAAGCTGGATTCCAGCTGAGCTCAGATAGATGATTTAATCGAGCAATTGTGGAGTTTGATTGCTACCTATTATAGGTCCCACTACAATCCTAATGCAAACTTGAACTAATGAAATCTTGAACAATCGATTATTATATCAAACTCAAATGGTACACTTTGCAATTAACTGACTCACATATTTTTGATGTTAGTGGCAAATATTTTGGTAATTTACTATATTTCTCTTGACAACCCTGTTTTTGGTATGTTTATTAAAATACAAAATTTGTTTAGAACAACATCTCCAATGAAAATCTAACAAATCGAAGGGAAGGCTTGTAGGGAAAGAGGATAAGGCAAGAGGGAGATGGATTAATGAAAGGAGAGGGGAGGAACCTTAGAGCTAGTTGTGATAGGACTGTCAATGGGGCTGGACCAACCCGAGCTCGGCTCGCTCGGTCCGACAAAAAGCCCGATGAGCCCGATCATTTAGTGAGCCGGTCCGAGTCCGAACCTAAAAATTAGGCCCGAATTAAATGTGAGCCGAGCTTGGGCCTTATTAGGCTCAAACCCGATATAGGCCCGGCCCTTTAATTACCTATATATATAATATTTATATTTTGATATTATGTATAATTATATATCCAAATTTATTATTACAAATATATTATTATTAAATACTATATATACATAAATTACAAAACACAAAAATACATCTAAAAACTCTTTCATGAGCTTTCTTGAGAGCCAATATTGGTAATGCATAACTAAATTTCTAATTTTTCTTATTGGTTGAGTAAATTTTTGTATTGGCATAATATTGGTTGATTTTTTTTTAGTCTACAAACACAAAAATCATCAAGCATATTTGGATTTAAATCACAAGATTATAAAAAAAGTTTCAACTTTTAAAGATGTATTGGCTTATGATCGCATGTTTTATTACTATTTTGAATGGATTAAATATAAATATTGTTGAAAATTTTTTGGTTTATATACGTTTTAAGAACTATTATTTGTTCATGTTTAGTTTTAATATTATAGTCTTGTAAATGTTAAATTAGTTTTACAACTTAATAGTTATAGTAATTATATTAAGAAAATTAAGGAGTAATAAGTGAGCTTGGGTTAAGGCCGATTAAGGCTCACAACCCGAATATTATGTGAGATGAATATGAGTTTCACATTTATGAACCCGAAACTCATAGCCCGAAACCCGAAAATGATTCAAATTAAATTAGTTGAGCTTGAACTCATCAAAGCCCGACTCATTAGGCCCGATTGACATGCCTAAGTTGTGACTCCAAATGGTGCAGGAATCGAACGAGCGTGTCTTGAAAAGAAAGGGGTTTATTGGGATTAAAGATTATTTGAAAATATTTTTTAAAAAATATTGGATTATTAGATTAATTTTTTATACATTAATAATGTATATACCATCATCATTGAATGCACGACAATTCATCTGAATTTAAATTTAAAATTCAAATTTTACTCATATATCATACATCTAACCGTGAAAAGTGTATATACTATCAATGTATATAAGATTTATTCAAAAATATTACGATATTTTTTGTAATGTGATGTATGTGAAATAAAAATAATTAAAAAATACATTTATAATGCAAGTAAATTACTTTTAAGAAAAATATACAATTGAAGCAAATCGTGTTATGAATGTTTTGGACCAATACCCTTTTTAAAAAAAAAGAAGAGATACAGTCAAATTTTTAACAAACACCAAAAAACAAAATTCAAGCGGACATTATTGAAAAAAGCAACTCAACACGTCAACAACAATTCCTTCTCTTATTAGGGGGGGAAAAAAGAAACAATAAAAGGCTTTCGAGGAAAATTTCTTTTCCTTCCCTTTCGTTTTGACTTTGAGTCAATAAAAGACTCGGCCTGCTTCGAAACCCGGCCCAATACTCCACTCTCCGGGCCAACCATAAAAAACTCAAACCGGACCAACCTATATCTCCCCAAAACCCTCGAAAAAATCGTTTTCTTCTTCCCTCTCACCAGCAGCTGCTTTTGCTTGTCAAATCGCCCGGGAGAAAACTCTAGCAATACATCTCATTCTCCAATATGAACTGCTCAAGTATGAATTCTCTCCCTTTTAGTTCACGTTTCACTCATTTTTGCTTGATTTTCAGCTACTTTTTCTGATCTACGGTGCTTTATTGACTGTACAGTTTCCGGCGAGGTGCCGGAGGAGCCAGTGGTCTCGAAGAAGTCCGGACTCCTTTACGAGAAGCGTTTAATCGAGCGACACATCTCTGTTCGTTTCTCTTTCCTGTTTCTCCCTCTTTAATATCCCTCTTCATTATTTCCTGTATGTAGTCATTAAGTCCTAGGGTTTACTTCAGAACTTTTGTTTAGCTTTTGAAGGTGGTTATGATATTTAGTATGCCAAAATTTTGCAACTTTGACTCTGTGGGCGGTAGTGAGCTCGTAGAACCAGAAAGATTTTTTGCAGAGTAATGTAAATAGATTGAGGATGGCTTAAATGTCTGAGTCACGAAGCAATGGAAGTAAGATTAGAAGTATCATAAGTACGAGAAAGAATGGTAGCAAAGGAAGCCATTTTCTAGAATGGGAGATGAGCTCAAATTTGGTAAATTAGGACGTGTTGGAAGTAAGATTGAAAGTCTTGTAGGTTCAAATGAGATTGGCAGCCTAGGAAATCTTTTTTAGGATTCGAGATCAGATTGTAATTGTGAATGGAGAAGCATTGGAATTACGATTGTAATGAGAATGGTAACCAATAACTTTTTTTTTCCCTTCATAGGAAGTAAGATTAGTCACCAGTTTTTTTGACAGTTATACGGTGGCCTCTTTTTGTCCTGACACACAGTGGTTATTGATCTACTTATATCCTGCTCTTTGTAGAGTCTTTTTGTGGAAGGATCCTTATTTATTCTGCAGTGGAACTATCTGTATCTGACTCTTTCTTCAAATATGATGGAAGGAGCCTTTTTTTAGAAGTTTTCTTATATGAAAAAATTGCTGCTAATTAGGTGAAGACAAAACAGAATAACAGGAATATTTAGGCAATCAACTTTAAATGTTTAACCATTGATCCTTCTAGAACTGAAAGTGGTATTGGAAATTCTTTTTTACATCTGTTGGGAAGAAATTTAGAGAAAATAGATATGAGTAAGAAAAGATCATGTGAAACTATTTGGCTGTCCGTGTCTCGATTTGGCGTTTGGATATAACTGAGTTATCTAGCAAAAAAATTGGAACATTGCACAATCTTTTTTCTCTTTCATAAACATGTACATGTTGTTTTTCCTTTTTACCGTGATTGAACTGTTACGTTTTTTTTTTTTTTAAAAGGGATGGAAGGCATTAAATTATTTCTAATAGAAGCTGTGTTTTCTGTCTTGCATTTGTTCCTATCTTCTTCTATTACCTTCTTTCACCTCTTTTATCTCATAGGATTATGGGAAGTGTCCGGTTACTGGGGAACCTCTAACAATGGATGACATTGTTCCAATTAAGACCGGAAAGGTATGATATACATTGTTAATGCAATATATATTAGATTTTGCCCTTATTGTATCAGGTTGAAAAGTGCTTTTCTCTCATGTGGTTTAAGTACAGTGGATCTGAATTGTAACATTTAGGCTTAGAAGTACATGAAAGCGACATGGTGCATGAGAGGTTATTTTTTCTTCAATTAAATGCAGATAGTGAAGCCTCGACCAGTACAAGCAGCTAGTATACCTGGAATGCTGGGAATGTTTCAGATTGTACGTGTTTCTGGTCCTTCTATTCCTGATTTTTTTGCGAAAGCATTTTTGTGATGGAATTATATCATGACTTCCAATTTTGTCTAAGTGATATTATGCTCTTATTGTCAGTTTGTTTCAAATGGCTCCTAGGAGAATAGAAATTTGTCAGAAGAATATTTAACTTTCTGTTGACCTAGGCTTATGTTCTCTGCTGTGCGTAGCCTTCTTTTTTGGTGTCAGTAAGCTCCATTAACTGTTGCTTGTCGCCTGAAACAGTCTCTAGGACCCATCCTTCCATTAAAAGCCTTGAAAGGGATTCTAGGAGTCAAAGAAGCTCACTTCAGAGTTATTAGTTGTTATTGTTGATGTTGGGCAATATTATCTACATGGATTCTAGAATCTTTGTAGGTTTTATTTCCTGGTCAAATCATATCTATGTGAAGTAATCTACACAAGCTGTTGGATGCTGGTTGTAGTGAAAACCTACTTATTGTGGCTTGCTAGTCCACTATTTTAGCTCTCTATTTGTAACATAAAATTTTTGTTGGAGTTAAAATGATTTGATGAATAATTTTTCACGTGGTCATTTTACTTTTCTTTTCTCAATCTAGGAATGGGATAGTTTGATGCTGTCAAATTTTGCTTTGGAGCAACAATTACATACAGCGAGGCAAGAGCTGAGTCATGCTTTGTACCAGGTAATTATGAGGACTTGTGCTCTTTTAAAACAAGAATCCTTTAATTCATGTTTGTTCTCCAATTGATTTGTACGATGGTATTCTCTGCATCTCAATCGTTTATTGTCTCTAGTTTTCTGGTACTCAGGAATTTTAGCGCAGACACAAAATATATTGTGCATCATTAATATTGTCCCAGACCCCAGGCTACTCTTTCAATGTGCTCTTTGCTCCATAATTTTCTCCATGGTTTTAATATACTCTATGATTTCATGTTTGGCAGCATGATGCAGCCTGTCGTGTTATTGCAAGGTTGAAAAAGGAAAGGGATGAAGCAAGGGCAATACTGGCTCAGGCTGAAAGACAAATGCCTGCTGCAGCAGCACCAGTACCAGCAGCAGCAGCTAATGCTGCTGCTTTAAGCAATGGCAAAAGAGGTTCTTCCCTCTCTAGGCTCTGTTGTTTGACATCTTACTATACATGGAGGCTGATTTGTGTTTACAGCTGCTGAGGATGATGAGATTGGTCCTGATGGGAAGAGGATTCGACCAGGAATCTCAGCCAGTATCATTTCAGAGCTCACAAACTGTAATGCTGCACTTTCACAGCAAAGGAAAAAGAGACAGGTAATGACTGATGATTTCTTATTGCAAATGCTTCATGAAAATAGCACTGGAACATTGCTGTTTCATGGCTGGCATCTCATTTTGAAGATCCTCTCTTTTAATTTTCCTTGTGTAATTGAAGGTGTCTCCACACCTATTTTTGGCATTTCTGCATATGGCCTGATCTTTTTTTTTTTCCCTTGTATATTTAGATACCTCCAACGTTGGCTCCCATTGATGCTGTGGAGAGATACACACAGCTTAATAGTTATCCACTTCACAAAACCAACAAACCTGGTATATTATCTTTGGACGTGCAGTATTCAAAGGTATGCACACTCTCCGACCATCATGGTTTTTTGCTTCATGTTTCATTTCTTGTAATCATGTTTGATAGATTGCTGACAAATTAAAAGAATTTCATTCTCGAGGTTATCTAATCCACTATGAGTCTTGGTCGTAGAGAATGAAAGACCATGATATAAAGTAAATTACTCCTCTTAGCTAGAGGCTGTTTTACAACTTGAGGAATTTATGGTGATCATAAACCATATTGTGTTAGTGGAGTTGTCCTGGATAAACTTTCTTTGACCTTTTCAGGCAGAAGGAAAAAAAAAAAGAAAAAGAGGAGAAAATGCACTCATGATGATTTATATTAATTTGGACTCGAAAACCGGTTCGAGTGTTTCAAACATGGTGTCTGAAAAGTAACTTAAATTCGAAACCACAGGCACTAGTGTTGTTGAACAGAGAGCTTTATGCTGGTAATTAATGAAGAAGCTAAATCTTTATGGTTTATTTTAGCTGTCATGTTGGATGTATGATCTCATGGATGGACTTTACCAGTCCAGATAACAGCAATAGATCTAGTAGCATTTGGGATTTCAAATAGCTAATAAGCCATAGAAAGTTTACTGAAATTTGAAAACCACATTGAATTTGATTGGACAATTTAGTTGCATTTTTTTATTCTAGTTTCCTGAATCTGAATCCAGCGTGTTCAAGTTCTAATAATAGTTTTTTTTTTTTTTTAAATCAGGATATAATTGCAACCGGTGGAGTGGATACAAATGTCGTCGTTTTTGGTCGATCTTCAGGAGAGATTTTATCTACACTGAGTGGTCATTCGAGGAAGGTCTAATTAAAGATCTTGTTTCCTACCCATGTATATCTTTTGAGTTAAAAAGTTTAACCTGTTTCTTTTCTGTAGGTAACAAGTGTTAAATTTGTTGCGGATGGGGAACTGTTGCTTTCTGGATCAGCTGATAAGGTAAATCACTTGATATCTGATGGAGTCAAGCACACCTTTCCATTCCTGGCAGTTGTATCATCATACTATTTTCTTGTTCAACTTTTGGTTTTTTCTTATATCAAGCTAGAAAAACTTTTTCTGAGAGGATGAGAGTTTCCATTAACTACTTGCTTCAAGGGAATCCTTATCGGTTATTAATGCATTGGAGATGATTGCTTCAGACTTGTGTAAAAATATTTCTGAGTGCCTTATTGTCCTTTTATTTTTTATTTTTCATGCATATTGCCGATAACCTGCTTTTTGTCGGTCTTTGCAATGTTGGTGTGTTTAAATGTCCCTTGCTGTTCCAGACTGTTCGATTGTGGCAAGGATCGGAAGATGGCAACTATGAATGTAGGCACATCATGAAGGACCATGATGCAGAGGTAAATCTTGTTCTGTCTTATTCAACTTGGTCACCAAGTGACTAGTCGTTCTTTTCTTTTTTAATTTTATTTTAATTTTTTTTTAAAGTTTTGCTGCTGGCTAATAGTAAGTACTGGTATTTGGCCTGTTAGATAGAGATCTGATCGTCAGCATAGTGTAATGTTTTGCTTTGAACTTTTCTTTTTTAATTGAAATAAGCAAGTTCTAGCTTTTTCTTAAGCTGAAAATTGTTTTGAGTTGTTCTATTTGCTTTTCACTGTTGTCCTGAGCCTTAGGCTGAAAAAGGTGAGAACGTCTTCTTTGGTAATTTTATTTTGAAACTGCTAGATTAGATCTCTTCTTCTTTTTTGTGGCTTTGTGGAAACACTATTTTTAAGAAGCTTTGGAACAGCTGAAGAAACAGGCCCTTTGCATCCTTGACCTTTTTGAATACACATCAAAATAATTTTTAAGCGCCATTTCACTGTTACGTTAACTGCTGATTACTTTAATCTGCCAGTCATTCCGCAAGAAACAAAATTTTTCTGCAACATGTTGATTGTCATTTTTGGTGGTATTGTAATTGTTGTTGCTTGTGGATAATCTCTTTTGACGGATATGTTAGTGGTTGGAGCAATGTAGTGCTCATGAGGATTCATCAAATATTTTTCTTTTTAAGTTTCTCTTTGCTTGTTCTATTGTTTTTAGTGCTTCTTACCTATATGATGTTTCTATCATTTCCATCATCTGTTTCTTGTTGCTCTTTGTTATTTGCTATTATTCCTCGTGGCAATTAACCTAGCTCTTCTAGGAAGTATCTGATACGGAAAAGTTATCATCAGGTGTATTATCTTGTTTTCATTGATAGTGTTTTCTGCAGTGAAGTTCTTTCCATGATGGCATTTAGTATCAGTGACTTTCTATATCGAATATGCTTGTGATAGTACTGGTGAATGAATATCTCTAGTAGATAGTGAAACATGGTTTCCTCGGTTACAAGATGGACTTTTGTGGGTACCATTTGATGGGAGCTAAATTGTCTCCCGATCTGATTTTGATGAATCAAATCTGCTAAAGGAAGATAATTCGTCCTTTGGCTTTGTTATTTTCATTTGTCATACGGCCTTTCCTTTGACAAATTTGGTTTGCAGCCCTAAGTTTTGAGTGGTTAGCACAATTTAACGTGAATATTGTTAATACTGTAGGTGCAAGCAGTAACCGTTCATGCAACCAATAACTACTTTGTTACAGCTTCCCTTGACAACACGTGGTGCTTTTATGATCTTGCTTCTGGTCTATGCCTCACTCAGGTTCACCTCTCTCTCTCTCTCTCTGAAATCTTAAGTGGATGCTTAGGCATCCATCTAAAAGCTACCTACTCAAAGCAATATTACATTGTCAGGACTTTTACATCTTTTAAATTTCCTTTGGCAGGTTTCCAATGGTTCAACAAATGATGGTTTCGCGTCTGCAGCTTTTCATCCTGATGGTCTCATCCTTGGAACTGGCACTTCCGATGCTTGGGTTAAGATTTGGGATGTTAAAAGCCAGGTGATCTCTTTTTCCTTTTCATTTTCTTTTTCAAGATTAACCCCAATCACAGAATATTATGCATCCTTTGTTTATGATGTTTTAAATTGTATCTGTGTAGACAAATGTTGCCAATTTTGATGATCATCGTCATGGACCAGTTACTGGACCAGTTACAGCAATGTCATTTTCTGAGAATGGTTACTTCCTAGCGGTATGTTTTACTGTAGAATTAAATTGTATGTTTTGCTGTGGAATTGAATTGTGATTGATAAGGAAGCTTGCCTTGTTTCTGATAGTTGTTTTCATTTGGCAGACTGCTGCCCATGATGGTGTCAGAATTTTTGATCTGCGTAAACTGAAAAATTTCAGAACTTTTTCCCCTTATGATGAAAATACATCGACACAATGTGGTATGGCTCAGGTTCATGTTATTTTTTGTGCTTTCTGATGCAGTATCTGGTTCTAATAAGTTCTATTGTATCTTACTTTTCCCTTTGACCAATTCTTTTTCACAAGGGTGTGCTGACACTCCTTTTTGTAAACAATTGTAATGGTAGACAAATTTTTGCACATCTTAAGATTGTTGTTAACCTTTCGAAAATTGAGGAAGAACTCTAAACCTCTGACAGGTAGTATCCTGCAGTCACCTGGAACTTTAGATACGTCAGTATAGCATCATTTTCTGGGTAGAAAAGTTTGAATACACAGTTCATTTTCTAATGAGAAGCTTTTTGATACATTTGGGAGAGAAGTCCAATGTGACATCTTTGGTTTCTAGACCAATGTCTTTGCCAACTCAATCTAGATGATTGGACAAGTTTTGATGAGAAATTTGACGGCAGAATAATGAGCATAGGTTTGGGTGGTTTGAGAAATGGGTAATTTTTTGTACTCCCCATTGACTGCTTTCTTTCAAAAATTCAGCGAATGGGTCTTTCCTAACAGCCTGGATGTTTGATTTGGCATACTACCTGTGTTTTCGGAGTTTTGCAACATTGCCCATCCAGAATTTCTGATGTTCTATTTCTCCGCATATTGCAGTGGAATTTGACCATACTGGAAGCTACCTTGCACTTGGTGGTGCAGATATAAGGTGAGTTTCCATTTGAACAGTGAATCCACCCTATCCTACTCAATTAACTTGATTTCTGCAACAGTAATTGTTGTTTGTTATGATGGTTAAAAGTATGGTCACTTTTTGGTGCATTTTGAAGTATAATTGTATTCAATGGTTCATAACAGAGTGTTCCAAGTTGCCAACGTGAAAGCTGAATGGAATTTGGTCAAAACATTCCCGGACTTGTCAGGCACTGGTAATCTCCCTCCCTCTCTCTCTAAATTAAAAAAAGATGACATTTGCTGTGGCACTCTCAGATATCTAATGGGCCCTCAGACCCCAGGCATCCAAGCATTTTCCTTCTCTGCGCATGCAAATTACATTAGAAATCTGATTGAATTGTTTTGATGGGCGCAGGTAAAGCAACATGTGTGAAATTTGGCCCAGATGCTAAATACTTGGCTGTTGGATCAATGGATCGAAATTTAAGAATTTTTGGCCTGCCAGAGGAGGATGGTCCTTCAGAGTCTTGATCTCCATCTCAATGCATTCAATGCTCAACTATTTGTGTGATTCTGTGCGGCTTCTTTATTGATTATCCAGGGTGGCTGTATCCAATGGGCTATAGAGGCGGACATTTGAACTAGTTCCTAACGGAGCATATAACCTCCTTGGTTTTGCCTCAGTTCACAGAATCAGAGAGAAATGAACCGGACGATTCTTGACAACCTGGTGTACTTAGCACGAGTGTAATGGAATTCTATTCAGCACTCAATAGTCGGTATTGATTTTGTAGCATTGTGTACCATTACTAAGATTAATTTTTTTTCAGGAAAACAAGAAAGAGAGAAGATAATTAGGGGACATGCTAGGAAACAGTCCCTGAAAATTTCTGCTGTTATTTGAATATTTAGTGCTTGTGCTGTTAGTGGAGCGGATGAGATTTCATCAATCTGTTTTTCCATTGCAAATGTGCTGCGATTCTTTAGCTGATGTGATTGGCCGGAGCTCTGTTGTGGAAACATCACAAATTTCTAACCGAAGAATTTGGCAGTCGTCTCTTTTTCGCTTTTTCGTCGGCGTTTGCTTTTGGTGGCGGGCAGTTGTTAAGCAATTTGTGTCGTCCCAGTGGTAGAATTTGCATAAACTCTTCCGAACAAACTAAATTAAAATTTTCATTGAAAAATTGAGGCATTCAATTAGAGGAAAGGAAGTCTTTAATGTTTTATCAGTAATAACTTAATTTTGTTGTCAAGATACATACAAGATCCTCTCTACGACAGAGTCTTGACTGAGGAGGAGGCATTGTTGTCTCATATTTACAATTTTGAAGATACAAATAATATCCAACCTACAACTGAAAATGAAACCTTCAATAAGATTAGGTAAGTACATTCGATTACTCTTTTTTAAGTATTTTTTTTCCTTCTTGTTTAACTCGCCATAGATCATGCTAGAATTAGTAATTGAAGCCATGCATGGGGGAAGGAATGTTTGATGTCTTTCCAAGGTAAGAACTCGTTTAAATTACCAATCAATAGCCAAAAAAAGAGTACGCAAATCTACCAGGAAGAAAGTCTGCAACATTTTAAGGTTTTGCATAGCGGGCATGGCCGTGATCCAGAAGCTATAAGAAACTACACGAGCAAGCAATTTACTTTTGTTTTCTCATCACTAGTCACCCAAGATTTCTATAATAACCGTTCCAGTATTCGAGTGCCTGTTTGGATGTCCTAAGATAAATGATCTACTCGAAGAGAAGAAACATTTCACTCATGGATGGGTATAAAAGGGCACACTCAAACTACAATTGCTTAACTTTATAAAGCAAGGCATCGCTAACAGTCCAGCAAAGTCATGATACAAATTACAAAACGCAATTCGCAGCAAAGCAACAGGGGAAAAAAACGGACACCTTCTCAACTTAGGATGAATGCTATATTACCAGATCAGGCAACACAATGCAAAAAGGAACACAATTGACAGCAAAGCCTTGCAATCAATGAACTACAAGAACATGGGTATATACAGCAGGGAACCTCCTGAATCAAGGAGAGCACTGCATAAGACATCAAAGAATAATGAATCCAATATCAACAGTTTTGAAAGCCATTTTGATCTTCTACTAGGTAAGGTACCGAGATGCATGTGTAAAACCCCACAGCTGCAAAAGGGAAGGAAAAGTAAAATGAGACTTAGAGATACTTGAAACAATCTCTGTTGTGAAAAGCACATTGTAGAATTCAGTCATGAAAATTCACAATGAATTGATATTGATCTTTCCCCTGTCACTTGTATGTTTTTCATTTTGGATGCCCCCATGGGGGTGGGGGAGTGAGGGTAAGTAAAATTTGAAATGAGCAACACAAAAGATATGCTGAACAATTCGATACTTAGCCAAGAACAATAATGACCTCAACAATTATCAGGATGAAGATTCGGTCATGTCGTTTTAGCTGATAATATTATTCGCCTTCACTTATGATTTAAGGAAACCCACTAAAAAAAGCAAGAGTATACACTTCCTTGCATCTGGGGAAAAAGGTTGATCCTATATAAAACCAAGCAACCAAGGATCTTTAGTCATTCTTTTCTTCAAATTCAGAGAACTTGCATTCTGAACTGAAACCAGTACTTTGAATTCCTAAATATACAGCAAGTGAATGTTATACACAGAAAACTTCTCATTTCTTATAGAACTTTGTAGATCTAGATTGCATAACCATTACTAACTAGATGAAGCTTTGGCATAGGGTTAAGCTAAGCATGCATAAAAACAACATGAAGAAAAGCTTGCTAGAGGTCACCCCCTCCCCCCCTCCCCCAAAACAAAAGGTTCTACTTCAAAAACAAATTGCAAAAGAAAGGAAAAAGCCAAAGCCATCGAATTATTAATAGCCAAATAATAGAGAAGGCAAAAGGTCAAAATTTGGATACCTCAACATTCCTCAGTTCGAACTCTTCATCATGTGCCAAGCATAAGTTTCCAAAGGTTTCACAAGCTCCACTGCTTCCAGTTAACCTTTTCACGATAAAATTTGGGATGAAGATAAATCCGCAATTTTCTAAAGAAAATATTTAGACAATAACCAAATGTGAGAAAGCGGCTCACAGTTCTCCATCCAAGCATAGAGCAAAACTTCCACCACCTCCAAGTGCTAGTAAGTCATTCAAGCACAAGTAAAAGTATCTGTTTACACCTAGCAGTAAGAGGCCTCAAAATTAGTTTATTTGTCTTCAGTGCAATGACATAAACTTTAGCTGGATTCGCACTCTCCAACCTCAATTGCACAGAATGCAAATGTTATCAAGGTTAAGTGGAGTAGCATATTAAGACTGCTATTTAACATATCAATACATTTTTCAATAATCAAATGTGAATAACCAACCTCAGATGGAAAAACAGGCCCAAAGTTTAAACAGAATAATCATATAGAAACAGCAATTACACATTAATGTACATACATACTTGTCCATAAACATGCTGATATATGTACATGTAAATACATGCTTAAAGATATAAACAGACACATAAGGCAACTAATAGTCATGTACAAGCATGCATACTGCACATGTACAATGCGTGTGTTCCTGCATAATTAGAAAAGAAACAGACGAATGATATCTTTTTGCTGAAGTGTAAAAGGCCTCAAATTAAAAAGCCATTAGCTTAAAGCAGCACGGCTTTGTGTAGTAGCTTTTTATATTACAGGAATAGCAACTCCTCGTCAACTATTAGCCCAAGCTTGGCACCTGGTTCCACTTTGTGTAAACTAGTGATTCCCTTCAATTTAGCCAATGGAACTTCCCAAAAATCCTCAATAATCATAACATATTCTTCTTCCTACACTCTTCGTGTCCATGAGATCAATTAAGAGTCACCAATTTGACATTAATTAACAAATGTCACTTATCTGTACAAGTGTCTTCTTATCATGAACAAGTAATAACCAGCATTTGATTAGGTCATGCTTTTGGGAAATGTCTAGCAAATGACTAAGGATGCCACAAAGTCAGATACAACAGATTTTTCCAAGATCACTCTTTACGGAGAACATCGAGATAGTGGTTTACATGAATGCTCAAAATCATTTCCATACCAGTTGGTCTAAAAAGCCTTGGTTCACCATATAAGGTTGTGAATACAAATGATTGATTTGTCCCCTGTGCAAAATGACAAATAGGAAATCAGTGTACAAAATAGCATAGAACTCTATGCTTTTTATCAGTTAAATAGCAGGTCATGATTTTAACCCACCTGATACTTTCTCTTTGCAGTGGGCTTCAGAGGGCACTCAAGCAACCCACCAAATATAGCACCTTGATTATCACCAGTAATCTGCACAGATCAGGATTGCCACTAATACCTTTAAGGAAGTGAAACAACAAAAAAGAAGGGCAATTGTTCTAGCTATTCAAGAACAAACATAAACGACTTTAGGCAGATGAGATTTTGTCATCTTCCATGTTAGCATACCAGCAAGCAAGGACCAGAAAGCTCAGCGCTCTTGCGAATGAGTGTACGAAGTGATATACCATGTCTCACAGTACTGCCCTTCATTGAAATCAATAAATCCTAAATCAAGATTGTGATGCAAAACTAACAAAAGAACTTCAATGAAAAATTGAGAGAAATTTATTTAAACTTACGTGTATAGTAAGGTCCATTGGCAACCTTTTACTATATTAGGAAGGGATGACTCAAAAAATTCATATAGGTCTGGAGATATGAAGACAGAATCATCAGTAAGATTGGACAATGACCTCTGAAAACTATTTGGACAAGTAGCATCTTCAAAGATATCAGAACCACAACTAGTTGTGCTCCTTCCAGAGCCAGGCTCTCCGTTCTCAATATGGGTATCTGAATATTCCTTCTTCTGGAAATCTAATTTTCTAATAGATACATGATTCCCATTTTCTTCATGAACACTTAGTGATCCACTGTTCCCGTACTCATTATATGGTTCTGAGTGTCTGTCCAAAGGTCTGTCTTTGAATGAGAAACTCTTACTTCTCCAACTAAAAGAATCTGACTGCTGTAGTTTGATATCATTTTTATGATTATTTGGTCTGAACCATTCAAAGCTCAAAGAAGGGAGACCAAAAGAGAATATGGAAGACCAAGATTTTCTTTCCTTCATGAACTGCCCGGCCTACACATTAATGAACCAGTGTTACAAAATTCTCTTCAAAACTGCCCAGTAATATAATTAACAGACAAATCAAAAGTATAGCAAGTCGAAACTTTACCTGAAACCAAAGGATGTTTCATTTTCATTTTCCTATGTGAGACTTCATAATGCAAATTGGAAAACAAAAGTTCAAGCACATTGGAAATTAGCTGCTGATCGCTCCATCAATTTTCTAGATTTAATTACATTAACAAAGGGCCACAGAAAAATCAGGCTTTTCTTTTCAATTAGATCCCTTTAGCAGATTCTAAGTTTTATAAGACAAACACCTTATCATTGAACAACAGATACAATAACTCATCATCAAATACTTCATTTGATACGCAGAAATTGAAAAGGGAATGGGACCTTTACTCCGATATTCACTTTTGAAAGTATTCAGTACAATTGTTAAAGCTCATACTCATGAACAAGAACTCTTCTTACACTCTCTCAAAATTCAATGATACATATCAGCTGATTTTCTCACCATTCATCAAACTTGCATCAGCTTTACCACAAACAAAATTCAAATAATCAACAATAAAAGTCACCAGTATCATAAAGTTCAAATTTCCCACCAAAACCAATCTAAATATCCAAAAGCTCCCACATTCCTCAAATCACATTGTCCAAAAACAAAAAGATCAAGCTTTTACACAGAATTGAGATAAGGAGTCATCCTGAATTACCGTCATTACTCCAAATCAAAACTCAGAATCCCCGGAAACTTGAACTCGAATAGCACAATATACATTTCATAATAAAAAAATTTCAATCTCGAACTTTACAAGAAGAGGCTACCTGAGGCTGTTGATCTGAGTTCTGAGAAGGGGAATCAGAAAAAAGCTGTGATAGTTTTTCCGAAACTGTGTCCTTCAAAGCATGCATAACTTTTCTGGGATTTTTTTTTCTATACCCTTTTCTTATTAATTCTTGATTTTTTGAATTGCAATACGAGTTAATAGAGAATAGTCCCAAAAAAAAAAAAAGAGGGTTCTCCAGATCAAAGAATGTGTGTTGAGCGGTGTATTGAAAGGTACAAAAGCAGAAGAAAGAAACGCTTTTGAGAGTTGAAGGAAAGGTGGACGAGTGGACAAATAGTTGCATTAAAACGGAGGTCACCGACCCAGAAATCAAGCGGGGATGAGGGAAAAGTTCGGTAAGAGTGCACAAATCCTAAGACAAGTAAAGAGTCTTTTGAGTGTTTTGAATTTTGACTGATTCGCTGGTAATTAACTTTTTAGGACAAAAACGACGCTTTTAATGGTTGGATTGCATGGGAAAAGTTGTCTGGTTTTACTACTTTTACCATCACGAAAGACCAAAAAAAAAGTTAAGAAAGATTGGATATATTTCAAAATTTAGATTTTTGTTTAGCTTAAAATTGAAAAAAAGGTCAAAAGGGTTAGGAGGAATTACCTTCGTATCAATGGGCAGAAAATGAGAGTGAATTAAGGTAATTTGTGAACCGAAGAGCCAATGCACAATTGATTCAAATTTGTAGACATTTGTTTTTGGTCGATAAATTGAAGGGAAAAAAAATTGAGTAAGTTGGGCCGATCTGGCCCAAGATAGGCATATCCTTACACTTGAGTAGGGAAAAATTGGCACCTTAGTTGGGCCGGACGTGAATAAATTAAGCATCATTGTGTGTGTATGTGTGCGCGCGCGTTTTATTTGTACTATGCGTTAGTTTTATTACTTTGTGCATTTCTATAAGGGATAACTTTAGGGACTAGGGGGCTAAATCATTGTCAAAAAAACCCTTTAGGCGGGTTTTTGTTCAATTGCACGAGATATGATCTCATTTGTTTAAAATGTAACTAACTTTTAACGACTTATAAATATAAAATAAAATTTTGTAGGGCTCACATACAATATTAGAATGGACGTACAAAATATGATCTAGCCTTTTTTTTTTGGCCAAATTATAGCCGTCAACCTTCAGGAAAGGTTGTTACGTGCATGTCCTTGTGCCATTTTCTAACTTCGGAAACATCTCCTGACAATTTCATATAATGCACTTTACCATGTGAAATGGTGACTTCCCTTTCATGTGGATGTGACCAAATGTCACCATTCGGAGCTTTAATGATCAAATTGACCTTAAAAAATTTGTGCCTAAGAAATATGAAAAAAAAAGAAATTAACTTAGGTTTTGTACATTTGGCACGAAAGATTTGTTGCTATTACCAATGGCTCTTCTAGGATTAATGGTCAAAAGTATAGTTTATTATACTGATTTTTTTGGGGGCTATCTATGAGGATGCATACACTTGGATCAGTGGCAAATTTTTTCTTTTTCTTTTTATTAGATTTTTCCTCACCAAAAAGAGTTAATTGTTTTGTTCTAAGAAGACAAAAAGGACAAAATTGGAAGAAAATTGTATTTTAGTACTTTTGTTTTACTTTTGAGGTATATGACAATGATTGATATTGTTATAAAAAACATGTCAATCAAGGGGAGGCCAGTTTCTAATTTTCAATATTAGAGATATTTGTCTGAAATTGTAAGAAATCTCGAAGGAGGTTTATTGAAATTATCCCTTTCATAAATTAAAAAGTTGGAGATTAACACAAAAATGTTGAATTTTAATGTCTACTAGAAAATTTAATTTGTATCCTTCCAAAAAAAAGAAAAAGAAAATGAATCTAGACCTTCTTTGCGAACCATCGCTGAGGTGAGGAAGATGCGCAGACAGCTGTTTTCCAATAAAAGTTTATCAAGCTGGGAGGTTTACTGGATGTCCAGAAATCAGACTTCTACTGCTCTTTTTTTTGCCGAGAATGCATGTTTGATTTTAGAGCTTTGTCAATGGAGTGAAACTTCACCATCTTTTGTTATGTCCTCCTCTAAAAGTGGACTCATTTTCAGTTAATAAACAATCTCATTCTCCCATTAAAAAAAAGGAAAAAAACAGATCTAGCTCTGTTTGGATTGCTGAATTTTTCAAATACTATTAAAATTTTTAAAAAGTACTCTAAAAAGTACTTTAAAAGGTAGTCTAAATTTTTTTTAATGTTTAAAAAATATCTCATAATATATTCTAAAAACTCTTCTACTCTTAAATATTCCAAATATTTTCTAAAAATATCTCAAAATATACTATAAAAACTCTGATACAGTAAAATTTTTCAAAAATATCCCCAAAATAGCTAATCCAAACAATTATGTTTGGGTTTTGGATAACACAATTACGTAACCACTTCTTTTATTTGTATTTGAAAAGACTACACGTTATGTTTTACATAATCTTATCTGAAATTGAATCACATTTTGTCCTGTCTATTTGTGAACAAATACACCAAGTTTAAGTATATTCATGATTCCTTGTCAAAGTAACATCAAAAATATACTTTCCACCAACCAACTGAAAAGCCCGCGCTGGGTTGTTCGGATGGTGGAGGCGGGGTCCTTACTTCAAGTTTGTCTGGGTTCGATTCCAGTTTGCAACTCAGTTGTTTACCGTCCTAGGTATCGGTCGGGTCCGCTCTACCTGGGCGCTGTGGGATTAGTCGGGTGGTCCTGGATATCCACAGTGTTGAAAAAAATAAAAAACTAACCAACTGAAAAAGCTATAATAATTAATAAATGAATAAAAGATATATATACCTTGTTTGGATTGCATTTTCTTGGATTTTTTGTAAAAAAATTACTGTAGCGATTTGATGTATGTGAGGAAAAAAGGTAATAAGAAAATGTGATCATGGAAAACGATGCAATTTTTTGGAGGAAAATGACTGTCCAAACGGAACATTAGAAAAACAAAAGATTTAGCGGTGCGAGCCAGAACCATCAACCGTAGAAAAATTTGCAAGCCTGGCAGAAACAAGAGTTGGGGATTAAGGCATCCAACCAACCTGTACAAGCGTCACTTTTTTGAAGAAATTCTAATGGCGTGAAGCTTGAGTTTGACAATGACGCATTAGTTTCTAAAAAGTGAAAAACAATGGCATAATTTCTAGTTCTTGATGATGGCAACCTTTCCCTTTTCTGCTACGTTGTCCATTTATTTATTAATGCAGTTAACGTCTGCATTGATGCGTTCAAGTTGAGTCTTTTCCTGTTTAAGTATGAAAATGACTCTATTTTTATTGAGTATAGCTTTGTCAGAATTGGATCCAGTTTGGATGATGGTAACGTACGTATCATTTGATGCTTGATTTTGGTTTAGAAAATGATTTGTGGCGGAACCAAGGCATTACTCCTTAGATTTGCTTGACCATCACGATGGATGTGCAAAGCGTGAAAGCGAAACAAAGAATATCTAGTGACGAGTTCTCCTCCAATGTGCTGAATGCTTTAATCTCTTTTGACAGTTGACAAGATGATCTTTAAAGAAGCTCACCTGTTTCTTGCTTCTTGAGTCACATAGATTTCGTTCTGCCTAATCATCAATAAATGTTCACAGGATGAGAACAAATGTCACGATTGTACCCCACTATTCAAATTCAAAGTTCTTGATTGATTAAAAGTGCAAGGAGTATCTACTTGGTCAAACTGATTTGTACACTTCCAAATTCCATCACTGTCCTCTCTCTCTCTCTTTCATCGGCTCCCCCCCCCCCCTCTCTGCTAAGTGCTAGCAAGAGAATATTTTCCCCACTTTATGAGCTGGTATATTTTAATCTTTTTTGTTCTCATCCTCCTCAAAAAATATGTAGTACTCACTACCTAGCAAAAGAATTTTTTTTTTTTGAAACAAAAGTATCGGTACTGCCATTTCCAGTGAGAACAATAATAATATTTTATCCATTGGGTACTCCTCAATTATCAAATTCACTTTGCACATTGAACACATCTTCCTGGAGTCTTGTCTGAAAAGGAATTTTTTAATTTCATTTATATGAGATTGTTACATTATATTTTTCATAAAAATTTTAAAAAATTACAATTCAAACACGACCTACCTTCTTTCCTCTGCAGTCTGCACATCCAAAGATAGGTTGAGGTGAGGTGAGAACTGTGCCAGCCAAAAAGAAAGCGAATCCCAAACACCACAGCATCAAAACCTACACCCTTTTTTGGTAGAAGAAAAAAAAAATCATTTTTGGGGTAGTTGAATTGAATCCCATTATTCAATACTGGTACCAAGTTTCAATCTTTCCTCACTTTTTAACCAAAACCCATCTCTCAAAACCCTGAAAACTTTCCTCCCAGACACAGTAAAACCATGATTTGATTCATCAAGAAGCTACCCGGAAATGGGGTTGCCCATTAGACCCTTATGCTTGTTCTCCCTTTCTCTGGCTTTTTTACCATTTCTTCAGCTTATCCCATTAGCTAAATCTGCATCTGACTACACCAACTTGGTATATAAGGGCTGTGCTCAGCAGGCTTTATCAGATCCAACGGGGGTTTATTCACAAGCTATTTCGGCTCTTTTTGGAAGTCTTATTGCACAATCCTCAAAGAACAAGTTTTTCAAGGCTAACACTGGTAGTGGCCAAACCAACATAAGTGGTCTTTTTCAATGCAGGGGTGACCTTTCCAATGTTGACTGTTATAACTGTGTTAGCCAGCTCCCTATCCTTATAGACAAGCTCTGCGGTAAGCCTACTGCTGCAAGAATTCAGCTTCAAGGATGCTACATGCTGTATGAGGTTGCAGGGTTCCCTCAAGTCTCAGGAATGGAAATGTTGTTCAAAACTTGTAGTGGAAAAAATATTGGTGGAGCTGGTTTTGAGGAAAGAAGAGATACCGCCTTGAGTTCGTTGGAAAATGGGATAGGAAGCGGAAATGGTTTCTATACCACTAGCTATCAGTCTGTTTATGTGTTGGGGCAGTGTGAGGGCGATTTGAGCGCTTCTGATTGCGGTCAGTGTGTGCAAACTGCTGTTCAAAGAGCTCAGTCTGAATGTGGAAGCTCTATTTCCGGCCAAATCTATCTTGACAAATGCTTTGTTAGCTATAGTTATTATCCCAATGGGGCTCCTAAAAGATCATCATCTTCTTCTTCATTCTCATCTCCTGAAACTGCTTCAACAGGTATTCCTTTTTTTTTTTTTTTGGGAACAGTTATTCCTGCTTTAGTTCCATCTGCTGGTTATGATCTTACTACATGTTTTAGATTTTCTTTTTTGACGCGTTTGTTTAGTTGTTTAAACTTTTTCTGCAGCAAGTGTAGTTTAATTGACTACAGATTTGGCAGCTGTCTCCCTCTTTTAATGAGTCTAGTGGCCAAGAGTGTATCGAATAATGTAATGAGTATGGGATGAGTGATTTGCTTTTAATTTTTAATGGTGATCACTCTTAACAAGATGTTTGTCTGGCCTAGATTTGCGGGCTCAATCTCTAGATTTGTTGCTAATAGTCCAATGTGTGTTCATTAATATTGAATTTGGGTTGCATTTGGTCAATGTAGGGTCAGGGCAAAGTACAGGGAAGACAGTGGCTATAATATTAGGAGGGGCAGCAGGAGTGGGGTTTCTGGTTATTTGCCTGCTGTTTACTAAAAACTTAATGAAGAAACATGATGGTAAGTATGATTATTTATGGTGGTGGATTCCTGTGTACCATCATTTGCTTTTATAAATCTTTCTTTCTTAATTTATTCTATCATATTTATGGGTGTGCTGTTGTTCTGCAGATTCTTGAAGGAGCCCTTGTTTTTGTAAACTAAAGTTTTTTGAGGTGAATGGTTCCTCTGAGTTTGTTATTTTTCTAGAGATTGTGGAAGGGAGGAGAGGGGAAAGAAGTTAGTTGCGGGAAAACTTCTCACTGTTAGGCAGAAACAAATTTTGGGGCATGAAACTGAGGACGGGATGCTTGCATCTAAAAGGAGGATGTAAGATGTATGCTTGTCGAGTCTGAAAAAGATGAGGAAGAGTACTAATGGATCTTGGCCTTTTTCTCATACTGCCATGTGCATATTTTCTCTTTTCTTCCTTGTCTTGAATAATGCTCCTCCATTTTCCTCGAAACTTTTTTGCTTTTTATAAAGCTCCCTCCCTCTCTCTCTCTCTCTCTCTCTCTTTCTCCCCCTGTCTGTGTGTGTGTGGTGGTGTCTGGAAGTGTAACATACTTAGGTTATCATTTAACACCTTGTCAAAGGGTGTTTGTTCAGTACTCCTATGTATATATGTCTGCTTCCTCATTTGATTCCGCTGAAAAAGGGAAAAGGAGGAAAAAAGGAAACAGGGTAGTTTAAGTATTGCAAGTCAAAGAAAGAAAACTACAATGATGGAATGTATCCTCACATTTTAATCCTGTATGAGCTGAGATGGGAGTCTTCTAAATGGTAAAGTGTTGTCTCTAGTTATTTCTGATAAATATCTGGCCATCAGCTAAAAAAGAACTGATGACTAAGAAGTTACATCTATACTTTTTCGATCAGCCCTTGACTACATGTTTGAAGTTTTCCTCAGTTTTAATTGCTCAAACATTATAATCAGGTGCTTAGCAGTATCTGTTATCTTAAGTCTGATATTCTAGTACCCTGATGTCTATTTCAGCTCATTGCCTGTTTGATGCATTATTAGTTTAGTTGCACTGAATCAACTGGTCTGTTCAATTCCCACCATTGAACTTAAGATCAACCATGGAAGGTTCCATCATATAGAAAACTTCTCTAGTAGATGCCCGGAAGTAAAACTAGACTGGTTGCAGTGATTCTATGGATGCTATTGTTGCCTAGTTGCACTTGGTGAAGTTTAAACTGTGGATCTAGTTTTCTTGCTTTCAGTTTTATCCAATGTCCTCAAGAACCCTCTTTTGCTTTTTGATGAGGACATCAGAGGAGTCTGTCTTCCTTGAAGTATTATTTTCGACTGTAATAGTCAGGAGACACTTTCTTTGCCCTGACTAAGTTTTTATTTATGCAACTCCTAGTTTACCCAAAAAAAAAAAAAAAAACAAAAGAAGAAAACTTCTGGCTTCTTTAACGTCTTCAAGGTGTTCCTTGGGACGTTTGCCATATCAAGCTTAAAGCCTCATGAAAATTAGTTATCGCGACAGGTAATTTGAGAGCTTCCTATGTTGAGAACTTCATGATCAAGTCATCGTTTAACTCTGCAAGAATTGCATGAAAACTACTGAGTCGAGGAGAGAATGGGAGCTCTATTGCAGATTGAGCATCTCAAGGGATCGAACTTTGACAGTTGAAACTGTTACACTAGCGGTCATACTTGTGCATAAAATTAAATGTTTTTGCCTCGGTAGATTGAACATCCATTTGTTTTTGCTTCAGGACTGGAGAATCTTGTTGAATATTTGATTAGTAGTTCACGTGCAAACGTAATTGTAATATCTTAAAATATATTATTTTTTAGATGCTAAAATTTTTTTATGAAATTTTGTTCATCAACATCATAATATAGTATTCTTATGTTATTTATTTTCTTTAGCTAGTTGCTTTTAAAATTTTATTAAATGAAAAGAGATAGAAAACGTTTCAATGCAGTTAACATGTTTCTTATGATTGAATTCGGAATCATGAATCAAATACTTTTTGATTTATAGCTTGAGCTCTAACGTATCAAATATTGATAATGTGACGCTCCACTTCTCCCAAGGGCGAACGTGGGATGCCCTTGGGAGAAGTGGGGCGTCACAGATAAAATCATGTTTTACCAAAATTATTGTATATTCATAATTCTATTACATATAAACCACAATCATTAAATTTTTTTATAAATGAAGAATATAATTAAGCTAGAAAAATAAACATACATGTAATTTGATTTCTTTGTATTATGTTAATTCTATTTTTGTCAATAATGGAGTATAAATGAGCCACTATGTAAAAATTTTGTCTTGTATATTCTGACAATTGAAATTTCATAGATAGAAATAGTTGGGCTTTTTCTATTATCCTTTTCTTTTATTCATGTTTTTAGCACAATCAAATGTAAGGCAAAAGCAACAAGCCTACTTTTTTCACATGAGCACAATATTTTTTATTTCAGTATTAGTTTTTTATATGATCATGGAATTGGAATGAAATTTACTTAATTTTAAAGTTTTTCATTTCATAACTATTACGATTATTTACCAATATTGCAATACAATAAATATATGTAATCATTAGAAAAATAAGGGTATTTTAGGCATCACTGAAAACAATTTGGATATCATTTTTATTTTATCATTCTTTATTGGGTTAAAAATAAAAAAGCACCCTGTGGTAAGCCTAATACACAGAAAAGCCCCCTATAGTTTCAAAATATACAATACGACATCTCATGCTTTGAACTAAATTGTAAAAGTGACGGAATCCGTTAAACTTAACGGAAATGACTTATTGGAACCTAAAAAAAAAATTTTATACCTATTTTTTATCAAATATACCAATTCTACCCCTTAACCCTCAATTCTCTCTATTTAGAAAATAAAACAAATGATTTTTTTGAGCTGTCTTTTGCTTAATTATATCAGGGTATTTTGGTCATTTTGACCATTTCCGTTAAGTTTAACGGATTCCGTCACCTTTACAATTTAGTTCAAAGTATGAGGAGTCGTGTTGTATATTTTGAAACCACGGGGGGCTTTTCTGTGTATTAGGTTTACCACAGGGGGCTTTTTTATTTTTTACCCTTCTTTATTTTAAGTATTATAAGTTTTATTTTATCATTGGAGATAGCTTTTGACTTGATGGATAGACTTGGTTTGCTCAAACTAATACAAATGAAGCATTACTATATTATTGTCAATAATAATGTTTGTCTTAGTGATTTAGTTGTTATCTTTGGTATTATTTGAATTGTATTCTAATTTTTCAATTCATTTGCTATTTACTTTATGCCATTTTATGAACAGTTTTCAATTTCTTTTCATTTTTATTGTTTTGAGAAGTTGCTATTAATGATAATAATGATTTGTACGGTGCTATTTTAGATTTTCCTTTTTCTAGTTTAATAATGATATTTCACTTATAAAGGTGTCATAATTTTTTTGTATATTGAAATTCCATTAGTGCAACATGAAAAATTCTTCATATTTGTAAAAAGTGCATAATTATAAAATTTGCTCATAAAATTTGTATGAAGATATATAGATGAACAAGGGTTCTCTTCCCCCTTTATGTTTCGTTATTTTCTAGAAAGTATCGATTTTTTGACATTGATTTTCTTTTTACAATCTCAATTAATGACTAATGAGAAAATTTTCATACTAAAATTAAGAAATTTTGATACATATAATAATTGGAGATGGAGTCCAAAGGTCGGTAAATAATTTTTAATGAGCAAATTTTAATTATAATTATCATTAATACTATTGAGATGTAATCAATTGGAGTGTTTTATTTCTTTTAATTAGTGCCACATTAAAATGCATTAATATTCATTAAAAGACATAAGGGTAATTTAAAAATAACAAAAACTAAGATAAAAAATTGCTTACACTCCCTAATGTAAAGATTCATACTTTTTATATAATAATGAATAATGATAATGATAATGATAAGGCACTAATTCACAGGAAACTAAAGTGCCCTCATCTATAGAATCTTGCAAGGGAGATCCTAAGCAAGTTCTTTTCAGCATCTACCTATAATGCTCAAAGCGGCCTTCCATAATTTTCCATTGCATCTAAACACCAGGCGAGATGCAACTATTTCTTGATCGATGAGAGCCCTTCACATGGCTCGCCATCTATAGATTAATACCATTTGCTAAATCCAAAAAAGCTTCTCACACATCCAGTGAGGAAGGTATCACAGCAAATCCCACCCCAAATTGTTCAATGACCAAACGTCCAAATGCACCAACCTTCAAATCTTGCCTGACTCAATGACCACAATCTCCAAGCAGAAGTGGTCGGTTCTGGAATTAGAGGCTTTATAACTAGTGTCTCCTCTTCATAACGGAAGGATGTCAAATTGTGTATAATCAATGAAAACCACATCTGAAATTGAAGTGTTTGATCTTTTTCAATCCAAAACGTTTTGGAGGCCAATTGTATGATTGTATCATTAGAGTAACGAGTTACTAACATTAATCCTTAGATGGGATCATTTAATCGATTCTCAATGGTTCCCAGTGTTCACTTGCTTAAGAGAGATGCCTTAGCAAAATAGGGTGAATTAGTTTGACACAAATTGTGTATATTCATTCATTCTTAGGATGAATTAGTCTAAGTGCACGTAGAGTTAAAATAATTCCACTCAAGATTGAGATGCATGCATGTTCTTGAAATGGATTCAGAGATTAGAATAGGGAACTGGTTCAAGGTGCATGTGATCTTGACCATAGAATATTCGATCTAAAAGTGTTCCATCTCATGATATTCAAACAAGATAAAACCTAAGAGCTTAGATAGAAAAGAAAAATTTAAGACCAAGTTTTAACCAAAAAATTAAGACATTAGCAAATTCTTAGATGCCCGAAAGTTTGCTTTTGATAATGCCGAAAAGCCAAAAATGAAGGTCTAATGAGAGAGATGCTTAGTGACTTGTTCGTTATTATGTTGAGTAAATCTTATATACACTAATAATATATGCACTATTATGGTTGGATACACACATATACAAAATTTGGGTTTTAAATTCAAATTCGAATTATATGTTATGTATCTAATAGTGAAAGTGTATACACTGTCAGTGCATAGAAAATTAATTCTATTATATTAGTGTGTTTTGATAGAAATTATTTGTTGAAGAATTATTTGCTTATATCATAAATAGATTTTTTAATACATTTTTTTTATTTTTTTTATTTTACATACATCACATCGTAAAATAAATGTTATCATAATTATTCTAAATAATATATTAAATAATCTCTTAGCCAAACACACACATTATTGTTCAACCTAAGGAGTACATAAATGTGCCTTAGGTTATTCCAACACGGTCAGAGAACATGTCCTCGCCGTACACGGACCCCCGCATCGTACATGCAAAAGCCATCAAAACTCACCACCGAACTTTGCTTATCAGCCTTATCACCCTTTACTCTAGAGCCAATCTCCACGCTAACTCCCTCAGCATCTTCAATTCCATCCGCGACCGGAATGTTGTGTCATGGACAGCTCTTATCTCTGCTTTTTCCAACACCCCATTTGCCTTCCACCATTTTATTTCCATGCTCCGGCAGTCCACCCTCCCAAACAGCCGTACTTTTTCTACTTTGTTCAGTACTTGCGCTTCACTTTCCTCCCTATCTGTTGCCCTCCAACTCCATTCCCTTGCCCTTAAGCTCTCCTGTGATTCCCACCCCTTTACGGCTTCGTCTTTGGTTTCCTTGTACTGTAAAAGCCGGTTTCTTGACGGTGCGCGTAAGGTGTTTGATAGGATGCGTGAGAGGGACGCTGTTTGTTATGCTTCGATTATTAATGGGTTGGCACAGAATCGAAAGCCTGTTCAGGCTTTGTGTTATTTTGGGGAGATGAGGAGGTCTGGGGTGGAGTCGAGAATACAGAGCGTTTCAGGGGCTTTGAAGGCTGTTTCTGAGCTTGCTGTGCTTGAGCAGTGTAGGATAATTCATGGGCATGCTGTGGTGACTGGTTTGAATTCGGATATTGTTGTGGGAACGGCGATGATTGACGCCTATGGGAAATGCGGGCTTGTCGTGGACGCTCGTGGAGTATTTGATGAGTTAGATGTGGCGTTGAGCATTTTTGGATGGAATGCGTTGATGGCAGGGTATGCACAACAGGGAGATAAGGACCATGTGTTACAGCTTTTTCAGTTGATGGAAGCCAGAGGGTTCAAACCGGATGATTATACTTTTTTGGCAGTTTTGACTGCACTGTATAATTCTGGGTTAGCTGAGGAGAGTCGGAGTTGGATCACAAAGATGAGAGTGGGTTATCATGTAGAGCCTGGGGTTGAGCATTATACATGTTTAATTGGTGCATTGGGAAGAAGTGGATTGTTAGAGGAGGCAGAGGGGGTTGCTTTGACAATGCCATTTGAGCCAGACGCAGCGGTATGGCGAGTATTGTTATCTACTTCTGCATATCATGGCAACGCTGACATGGCTTGGAGGATGGGTCAGAAGTTGTTGGAGATGGATCCCAACGATGACTCAGCTTATGTTATATCGGCAAATGCTTTTGCAGGTGTAGAGAGGTGGGATGAGGTTAAGGATGTGAGGAAGATAATGAAAGAGATGGATGTGAGAAAGGAAGGTGGGAGGAGCTGGATCGAAGTGAAAGGTGAGCTTCACGAGTTTTTAGCTGCAGATAAGAGACATGAAAGGATGGATGCAATCTATGCTAAGTTAGCCGAGTTAATGCAACAAATTGAGAAATTAGGATATAAACCAGTTTTAGATGAGGTGTTGCATGATGTTGACAGGAAGGAGAAGAAGGAAGTACTTATGGCTCATAGCGAGAAGTTGGCTCTGGCTTTTGGGGTTTTGTGTGAGGCAGCACCTCCAGGGAAGGCATTTAGAATTGTTAAGAATTTGAGGATTTGTAGGGACTGTCATGAGGCTTTTAAGTATTTCAGCATAGTGGTAGAGAGGGAGATTATTGTCAGGGATGTTAACAGATACCATATGTTCTCTAATGGTAGTTGTAACTGTGGAGATTTCTGGTGATTTATTTACAAAAAAAAAAAATAAAAAATCATAACCATGCTCTTCAGCCAGAGAAGAACACCTAGAAGAATTTTTTTCACTTGCTTCTGCAGTGGTTGCATGGTGCAGTCATTGAAAGGGAATAAATCCCTGACAGAATTGCAAGGGAAACTTTTGGCCTATATAATTATCTCAGTGACCTTGTGGTTGATGGTGCAGTCATTGCAAGGGAATAAAGCCCTGACAGAATTGCAAGGGAAACTCTTGGCCTATATAATTGTCTCCGTGACCTTGTGGTTGATGAATGAATATGTTTCACTCCTGGGCTTTCAAGCAAGTATATAATTGAGCTTGAAGATGGGGTCAGCATTGAAGCATCATTTAGTGACATCGACTTTCTTTCAAACAATCCAGGATGGCTCCTGGTAATTGAAGACAGCGCAGGCATTCAGTTAAAGGCACATATAAAGACATGATTGTAGAATCAAACTTATTATTATTATTTGACGAATGAATGTGCTTCCATTCCAGGGGCTTTGAAGATGAGATCAGCATTGGATTAACTTCTTTCAATGAATCCCATTTTTGAATTTTTTTTTTTTTTTTTTACTTCTTGTTTCCTTGACATAGATTTCATGTAAACAAATCTCCAAGTTTATTTATTAATTCATTATTTGCTTTTACTGGGGTTAAATATGAGTTTTCCTTTTTTGTCAAGACCTCCTCCCTGCTCCCTCTGTGTCTTGACTTTAGAACCTTCCAATAAGATGGTAGTCAAAGCCCCATGCCACTGATTTAGCCCATAAGAAATCAGCATACTTCGGTATATGCTCTGTAGTTGTAGTTTCAACTCAGGATGCACTTCAGCAAAAATCATGACTCTTGAAGATACGTTTGATCCATATTCAGGTCAACCTATTCTCAAACATGTGCAATGCATCTACTGCAAATCGCTATCAAACTTGTCTCATCCTATTGCCACAATGCCACGACACTAGCAGGGGAATTTCGGAACTAATTTTACACCTTCAATGCACTCAGTGAACAGAGCCGTAGCTCCTTCAAAATATACTCAGTGAACAAAGCAATAGCCCATAATAATCCATATAGAGCTTAATTCCTAGCATAAAAGAAATCTTAATAAGGATCCACATTCCTCAACCAACGCACCAAAGTTGCGTCTTTAAAACTTTCTAAGCTTACTCCATCTCCTTTATGCCTCAATTGTCAAAGAAATAAGCCATTCAGGAAAATCAACAGAAGTTAACCTGAAGACAGGAGGACTGATCCTTTGTATGCAGATATGTAACTGAACTCAGCAAGCCAAAAAGACCCAATCTTTGATTACTTCTCAACACCATATCCCATCAACAGGAATTCAACCAACTGAACTTCACCAGCCAAAAAGATTCAATCTTTGGTTACTGCTGTATTTCCACACTACATCACATCGTCATTCATCAATCATATCCCACATAAAAAAAAGAAGAGAATGACACAGACACAAAAATATCAACCATTTGGTTACCAAAATACTAATAGCAAGCTAATTATCATCAATCTGAACAGAAAGTCGAGTCTTCTCCACCGAAAATCTACTATACTACTTTTAAACCTTAAAATTCACAACGCTTTTCTCTTGCCACCCTAAAACTTACAAAAAGAAACATAAAACCCAGAATTTTCACTAACTAACAAGTTAAATTCCACGACCACAACAACCAGAGAGTCGAGAAAATAGAATCATCACATGGGCGGGCCATGGACTTGTTGAGGAGGAGGGGCAGGCCCAAGGAGCGCTTGATTCTGAAGCTCGAAATTTTCAAGCTGCTGCTCACGATCCATTGTTATGAGGAGGGGAACCACAAAGATCAAAAGAGTCGTGGCTAAATACCACGTTGCTTTGCCTGTGCTGTTCAGAAGCTTCTTTCCAACGTAGGCCGCGTCGCAGGCTGCCCGTTTGCCTTTATCAACGATTGAAGAAGACTCGGATGATGCTCTTGCGGAGATCACCGCCCGGCGGTCGGACCTGGATCTGTTCGCCGGAGCCCGTTTTCCGCCGAAAGACGCCATTGGAATTGTGTGATTGAAGGACAAAAGGGAAGCTTTTCTCGTGCACTTCTATAGAAGTTGGAAGTCTTAAACCCTTTCGGTTTTCGTTAGGAATAAGCTTGGAGGGTTTATCGCGATCTTTCTTGTTGAACAAACGACGCCGTGTGATATCGGACGGCGGTGCATTAATGGGTCAGTAAACTGGGCTTTTAGTTCTGAAAGCTCAGCTCGATTTTGGGCTGCAATCTGGAAACCAAAAATTTTCAAACCAATTGATTCCGACTTGTAAGTAAAACAAAGCGCTTCATCTTACGGTCCCTTTTGGTACGGTATCTATGAGCATCAACTCTTAACTTAGATGCATAAAAAGAGAAATTAGTATTTTTTAAATAATTTTAAAAGTTTAAATTATTGAATGATAACCAATGTTTTAAGTGGGTATTACATGAATATTTTTTTTACAAACAAGTGGTGAATTATTTGACTACTCTATTGAAGGGGAAAAAAGTTAACTGCCAGTAGCAATATAATTATTGTAGGCTTTCCCAAAAAAAAAAAAAAGGGAAAATGCATTATTGTCTTTTTTTACAAAACCAAAAATCAGATAACCCAAATTAATGCCAAAAGTACTGGTTTATTTCGGTTTTTGTAAGTCAAAACCGCAATTGGGATCGTGTAGCTTAAGGTTTTATTTTTTGAGGTGTGTACCTCAAGTCTTAAAACAGTATAAATTGTTTTAAAATGGTTTGATCAAATTTTTCTGTTCAAACCAATCTTTGAAGACCGCTAGATATTAGCAATATTCTCCAAAGCCCAGTTGGCACACAATTAGATATGTTGTCTTCAAATTTCAACCTGGAGGCATAAATGTTAGCTCTCTTCTTAGCTGGCATTAAAGCTATTCAAGTATTTGATGTAGTTTTTCTTTCTTGTTATTGGTCAAACAAGTAAATTTGATTTAGTTGAGGTGACCTAAATTACTATATGTTGATTTTTTTTTTTTTTTTTGTCATTTATCACTTATTACTTTACTTCTACCATTACTCCAACTAAATTTAGAAAGAGATCCAACTGAATCTATAGAAAAGCCGATGGAAAATGAACCACCATCTGACCGACCAGAACGGGTCTACAGGGGAGCCGATGAATTACTACATGTTGATGGAAAGCTAGGATTCTACGTAGTGAAAAGCTTACAGGTTAAGTAATGTACATGCACTTTTGGTTCTTTAGGTAGTTAGTACTGCTCTTTTGAGTTTCACAAGCACGAGAGGTTCCAATTTTACCTGATGGAGAATACTCAATCAATTTACAGAGTTGTGTTGGGTTGTAACATTGCATTTGATCAAAGAGAGAGGTGTTTGTTGCTCAGTTGGGTCTGGGGATGCCAGTATCGTTTTTAAAAGATAATCCGAGGCCCGCCGGCGTACTGAAATTCAGTCAAGATGGTGCGGGGCGACGAGTGGGTGCCAACCCCAACTATTGTGCATTTGTGCCATTGACCTTGTAACATAATTCCAATTTAAAACAATATATATATATATAATTTTAATAGTGAAAATACATATATATTCTTAATATTTTTATTATTTATTAAGGAAAATAAATAATTTATTTATTTTTTAAAGATAAAATATTTTTCATTTTTTAAACTCGAGCAGTCTCGTATTCGAGTTTGACTAGTTCGAATTTGAGGTCGAGTTTTATATTGAAAGCTTATCGAGTTTGAGTTTGAGTTCGAGTTCGATTTTGATAAAATTCACTTGAGATTCAGGTTCACTAAGGCTAATACTTGATTTCGACTCATTTGCATCCTTAACTGCTCACTTTAAAGTGGAAGGCCACATTTCAACGATATAATTGTATATTGAGAAACAAGAACATGGCCAGCAGATCCTGTACAAAACTAAACAGGCCATTGCGCTGGAAATTGCAGAATCATTAGACAATAGTCAGTGGCAAGTTTTCACACTATAAGTTTTTGACCCACAACATTTCCCAGCAACTTCAGTGTCAACAAAATTTTGCAGAGTTAGGTCCCTCATTATAGCTTCAGTTGGGACTGAGGACGCCAATATCATTGTTCATAGATAATGTGAGGTTGGGCGGTATACTGGTATTCAGTCAAGATGGTGTGGGGCGAAGAGTGGGTGGGTATGATATCCCCAGTATCGTGCGCTTGACATTGTTGCCATATAATTCCAATTTAAGACCAAAAGATGAAGAAGTCTAGTTTATTGAGTTATCCATGCCCCCAGCATTCCAGGCAAGTTGGTTTAATATATACTCACTATAATGTCAATGGCCATATTTCAATGATATGATTGTTTATTGAGACAAAAAAATAGCAAAGAACACGGCCTGCAGGTCCCGTACACAACTAAACAGGTTATTGCACTGGAAATTGCAGAATCATTAGTTAATAGTTAGTGGCAAGTTTTCACGCTACTAGTTTTTGAACCGGAACATTTCTCGGCAGCTTCAATGTCAACAAAATCAGGCCTCAGGCTTACTGGTATTATATGCTGGAAATGTGTCACTAGCCCATCATCTATCAGCTGATTAATTATCAAGAACTTCAAAGCTATTAGCTTGCTTTGCTCTCCGAAATTTCAGAAGGGAAAAAAAATGGCTGGAGCTATTGTCTCGCTTGTTCTGCAAACGCTTGGAAATATGTTGAAAGATGAAGCAAGATTCTTGTCGGGAGTGACGGATCAAGTTGAAGAAGTCCGGAGAGAGCTAAAGCGAATGCTCTGCTTCCTAAAAGATGCAGATGCCAGAAACTGCAAAGATGAAACAATTCGCAATTGGCTGAGGGAAATCAGGAGTCTTGCTTATAGGATTGAAGATCTCGTCGAGACGTTTGCTATTGAAGTTGCGTCCAGGAGATCATCAGGACATAGAGGTGTCAAGAAAGTTCTTAAAAGAGTTTCCGGCACATTTGCTGAGATTAGATCTCTTCATAACATAGGAGTGGAGATTACCAAAGTCAAAAGTGATCTAAGTAGCCTCACTGCAAGTCTCCAAATGTATGATGTGAGAGCTATTGGTGAAGCAGAAAGCTCAAGTGCAGCGAATGATGATCGAAAGTTCCAACAATGGATACGGCAAACTTATGCCCATGAGGTTGAGGATTACTTCGTTGGAATGGAGGATGATATAGCTAATTTGGTGTCACTAGTAATTGATGATGACAAACGCCATCGTGTCATTTCTATATGGGGAATGGGCGGTCTTGGCAAGACAACTCTGGCTAGGAAAGTTTACAAACACATTGCCGTTCAACGGAGTTTCGAACGTTTTGCTTGGACTTGTGTAACGCAAGAAGGTCAAATGAAAGCCATTTTACAGGATCTGTTGATGCAGCTTCATCCCCAAAAGCAGGAGGATGTCAAGTTCATGGGACACAGGCAGTTGGTCCAACAACTTCATCAAGTGCAGATAGAGAAAAAATGTTTGGTTGTTCTTGATGACATCTGGAAAGTGGATGATTGGAAAAGCTTGCTTGCGGCATTTCCTGTTGTTGAACGGGACATCAAAGTTTTGCTCACAACTCGTAACAGGAATGTTGCAAAAAAAGGATGTCTCTATGAGCTTAAATGCTTGAATGAAATGGAAGGCTGGGAGTTGCTACAAAAGATCGCTTTTGCAAGAAAGCGAGCAGGTCAGCATTCATGTCTTAGTAAGGTGTATGAATATTAATATTACATGGATTAATTTTTCTTGGGGTTGATGGTTAACATAAAACTTGGATCTATGTGTGACGAAAGTAGCAAGATTTAAGGGATATGGCAATTGAGAAGACAATTCATACAATTTTGTAATGCTAAGTACATAAAATGCTATGAGATCAGCTAAGAATAACATGTATACTCTAATTAATTCTATGACATCTTCTCAGGGATATCAGCATAATAGATGGAAAACGTATGATCTATCATGAGGGAAAGGGTAAATCAAACCAAAAATATTAGATCATCACATGGGGAGTACTAAACTTGCAATAACTGATTATGTGTCACATTTGCCTTTCAGATTTGAAGATTGAAAGAAATCTACAGGATGTTGGGATTGAAATGGTATCCAAGTGTGGAGGCCTACCATTGGCTATTACTGTACTAGGAGGAATTCTCAAAGACAAAAATTCCTTCAGAGAATGGCAAATGGTGAATAGATACATTGGTTCATATCTAAGCAAGGTGGAAGACGACGAAGAGAGAGATGGAGGATCGATTGCCCGAGTCTTGTCCTTAAGTTACAATGAGCTGCCACATCATTTAAAGCTATGTTTCCTCTATTTGGGCAATTTTAAGGAGGATGAGGACATAAGACCACAACATCTGTATTTACTATGGATGGCAGAAGGCATGGTTTTGAAAGAACACCAAAGAAGCGGAGAAACTCTGATGGAAGTTGCACAAAGATACTTGAGCGAATTAGGCCGCAGATCAATGGTTCAATTGAAACTGCACGAGTCCTCGATGTCCAGGAAGTTTGTCTCTTGTCGCCTTCATGACATGATGAGAGACTTGTGTTTGCAGAAAGGCAGAGAAGAAGAATTTGTCAGGGTTGTAGATTTTCAAGGTGTGCAACCACAACCGTTGCTGCATTCATATTCTCTCACAAATAATGCTCACAGATTAGTCATCCATGCTCAAAATGAGGAAGATGGTGCTGCTACGGTAAGCAGTGCGCTAGAGGATTGTCAACAATTGCGCTCGCTGTTTTGCCTGAAAGCAGTTGCTGGATTTTGGGAACCGCAAATGCTCTGGCCACAGGGTGTAGTCCTAAAAAATTTCAAATCTCTTAGAGTTCTAAAATTTGAAGGATTTGATTTTGATGGGAAAAAGCTGCCCATACAATTACCAAATTTGGTCCATCTGAGGCTTTTAAGTTTGAAATTCTGCAAATTGGATGAATTGCCATCAGCAGTAGCTGACTTGCCCTTGTTGCAGACCTTGGATCTTGAAGTGAAAAATGAGATAAAAATCCCAAATGTTCTGTGGAAAATGAAACGATTGAAACACTTATTTCTTAGTTTCAAACACTCTACAATGGATGAAGGGGGCAAACTGCAGTTACATGGGTTAAGCGAGTTGGAGACCCTCTGGGCATTAGATAGTAAGACGGATGAAATTGCTGATCTTTTGCACCTCGAGAATCTTCGGATACTCTATGCAAAAGTAAATGATGATGAAAGCCTTCAAATTTTGATGAATCGGATCAGCCTGAACTGTCCAAACTTGAGGGAGTTAGACCTTTTCATAGGTGACTGCAATTTTATTAGTTCAGAACAAGGGCATGTTCTTTTGGAGGAGGTGCTTCTTTGTAAATGCCTTCAAAGTTTGTACTTTGAAGCACAATTGAACCAGTTTCCAAAATATGACCAGCCATTCCTACAAAGCCTTGTTGCATTACGCTTGACAGACAATTATATGGAAGAAGATCCAATGGAAACACTAGCGCAGCTTCCTCAGCTGCAATCCCTCACACTGGGTTATAAATCCTATATGGGTGATTTCTTGATTTGCCATGAGTCTGGTTTTCCACAACTTGGGTCTCTAATTCTTTGTAGGCTACCCAACTTAGAATACTGGCGGCTGGATGAAGGATGTATGCCCAATCTTTCTCATCTGGAGATTTGGTACTGTGAATTACTAGCTATGATTCCACATGGACTAAGGTCTGCTCTAGGCCTCAAAGAGCTAGTGATTGGTGGTATGCCTAACGAATTTTGTGACAGGGTCAAGGTGGTAGATGGCCAAGAAGGAGCAGATTTCTACAAAATCCAACATGTTCCTTCAATTTCTATCCACTACGATCAGTGAAGTAGCAGCAGGCTGTCAGGTAACAAGTTTCACGAATAGTTGTTTTACCAAGAAACATTAATGTGGTACGGAATAGTTGCAATCTGTTTAAAATTGCTCTTGATCGAGTACAAAGATGGTTGGTCCTAGTCAGCTGTGATCTTTTAATTCTTTATATTTCTATTACAGACGAGAATCCTTAGCTTTGGTAGAAATACAAGCTCAAGAACCTCAAAATGAAGAGAGTTCAGATTCATGCTTCTGCAGTCAGCTTTTCCAAAACAGTTAATAGGCAACAGCGGATTTATAACAGACCCAAGGCACACAAACCTGTACCCAACAACAGCCATGAAATCTCCTATTTTGCGGCACATTGTGTCTCAGAATACTTCAGCATCCCACTTAACTCTGAGGAAAACTAAAGTGGTATTAAGCAAGAAACAGCAACACGCACTAACTTAAGCCTGAAGGAACACAACAGAAGGACACACTAGCCTAAAAGAGAGCAAGGGATCAAGGCATCAAGAAGCTAGCATCCACTGGATTCAACGTCTGCTTCAAGTTATCGTATTCTGCAATGACGAGGAGCTGCGCAAACAGAAAAATACAGTGTGTTTGGTTGAGTACGACCATTTAGTTTGTTTCTGTAGGCTAATTACTCGTAATATCGTTGTAAAAAAGAAAAGTCAGATGTTAATGGCTCTGAGAAGAGGTGCTGCAAATCTATGGCTGCCGGACTGACAACCAAAAAGGCAAATTTATTTTTTTTTAAGCTCTGACACCATCAGCCCAGCAGCGGAAAATTTTTATTTTTTTTATAAAGTCCCTGGCTGCTAGGCTGACAAGGCCCGGCAGCCAGGGACTTTATAAAAGAAATCTGCACAAAACCTGCTAGATGGATTCTTAAGGGAAAAGGGGTTGAAAATATTCAATTACTACTTACTACTACTAGTATTTCATCCATTGATTTTATCTCTCTAATATTTCAGCACCTTTCCATATAGTGAATTGCTCTACTAGCTGGTGAAGGCACCGGTTTTCCCTGGCCAAGTTTGCATTCTCATTTGCCAGTCTTGATTTTTCAGCACCACCATAAACTAATTATCAACTTTATTTCACCACCACCATAATTACAACTAACTTGCATAATAAAGTGAATTGCATTAAACTAATATCACTAGTTTCGAAATTAAACTATGCTAATTACATTAATTTTATGTATTTTATTTATTAAATGCAGCTAGTGTTTCAAATACTTAAATTGCCCCGACTAAATGGCTACTTAATCAAAACTCAATATATGCCTCGTCAAATACATCTAAATTCATTTGATCGAACCTCTTAAAATTAATTCATTCAACTAATTAAATCACTAAACTAATTAAACTAATCATATACTAAATAACATAAACTAATTATCAACTAACTTGCGTAATAAAGTAAATTGAATTAAACAAATAACACTAATTTCATTAATTAAGTTGTGCTAATTACATCAATTTTATGTATTGAATTTATTAAATATGCCAATTTTAACGGATCAATTGCAATTAAAAAAATTTAATTGCAAAGCACTAGGATTTCCATTTTTTTTTTTGGGTTATTGAAGTTGGCAAGAAGATTTGGGATGAACATAGTAATAGCGGATAAGCATGGTAATAACAGTTATGCAATGGTGGATGAGTATAGTAATAGCAGTTAAGTAAATATGAGAGTATGGAATATAAGATGATTGTATATTATTTTATCATACGAGGGTCAAATTAAAATAATGACATTTTTTTAACATCAAACCCATTGTTATACTATATCTTAAATATTCTTATACTATATAAGAATGAGTTGAAATCAAAGAGGGGTTTTGAATTTCAACCCCATGGATAGAGACATTTTCGAAACGTGGAATGATGTGGAGGTTTTTTTTAACTTTGGGTACAAGTGATGGTAGCATGTGTTTTGGTATGTTTATGAAAATCTCTTCATGTTTATACATTTAAAACATTTATTTGTGAAAACATGGGGTATTTTTGGAATATGAGATTATTTTATAATCGTTTTTGCATCGGGTATAAGTCATACAAGCTTATGCATTGGTGTAATTACTTAAATGGTGTCATAGACACATTTACTTGAAGTGTGGTATTTATTGTGCAATTGAAATGAAGACACATTACTGTAATCTTAGCGCTTGAGGATATTCAGTTGTTTTTGCCATTTACATCTCAATTAAACTGAAGAAAATATGGGTATTTAATGAATTTATGCCTGAGTATTGGTTATGGTTGTTTGAATGCCTTCTTCTTTGCATTCTTCGTCTTTTTTCCTTTCAACTTTCGAGATTGGGTTATTTTTGCTGCCTTTATACTCTACGTTCCAAAATGGTTTTCAGGTGAAACTATTCTTGGTGGTTTAAATTGAGATGAGTTTTGTTTCTTAATTTTATTGTTTATGTGGGTCATTTTGGTGGTGTGTAGCGTCGGGTGATTGCTTCCATTGTAAAATTTGAAAATTGAGTTGCGTAATTTAGTTGTAATATTAAGATTTTCCCACAAATTTGGTTGGTCTATGTAATTTGAATGGTGTGGTTATGATGTAATAGTTTTGGAGCAACTACAAGAAAAAGTTTTCCCGAGGGTATGTAAAATAAGGTAAACTAAAAAAGCACCTTAATTAATTTAGTTATGGTGTGTTTTCTGCTGCATGTAATAAGTGATTCATATATGTAATGCAGACAATATATTATTGAAACCTATGCTGTGAAATATTATCATTTACTCTAATATTTCAATCTTATCTTCATTCACCGACTCTCTCATCAGGTTAAATACTTTCAAAACTCCACAAAATAACAACACAACCACTAACAAACAACTATCTTAAAATTCTCTTTAATCATAGGCACCTAACACCCGCGCAATGTGCGGGTACTTCTTCTCTAGTTTTTTTTTACAAATTCTACAGTAAATTATAGTAAAATTTTAGACAAACGTTCAAACAACTCATTTGCCAAATGAGCCCTATGAATCACTTCGCACGAATTCTTCTTGAACTACAAACTTTGAAGGTAACAAGCTATTGAAAATCTGGAAGTTTGTAACATGATATTTCCATTAGGAGTTTGGAGTTCAAAATCAACATTGTCAATTTAATCATCTATTTTTTTCCCTTTCTCAATTTTCCTTTCTTGATTTACATATTAAAGGAGATAGTGCACATTATTATTTTGTAAATTTATTTGGGATAAGAACAATCTATACACTGTAATTCATTAAAGATTAATGAGAATATCAAATATATCATATATAAAAAATTCTAAAGTAATAACAAAGACAAGAGACATGTACATCATCTTAAAGTATGAAATCAAAGATTAAATTGCCATAAAAAATTACCAAATTATAACTAAAGTCTGATGTAATACAAAGGGAGAAAAAAGTTTATAAAGAGGAGTGATACCTTATATTTCTAAATGCATGATTTCTTTCATGCTAATTACTAGGTACTGAAACCTTCTTAATTTCTAACAATGCATTCCCATATGTAAAGTTGATCATGAATAAAACTTAGATTACCTAAAAGATAACATAAACAAGTTTTTAAAATATATGTTTTTCATTTAACACAGATAAGCATTTTCTAACAATAAAATAAAAGAAAGAAATTCACATCTCTACATGTCATGTTAGTTATTTAATTTTCTTTTTTTTCTTTGCATTATTTTTAAATTCTGCTTCTATTCTAAATGCTCACACAAATTGATAAAAAAAAAATCAGATAAATCATACTTCACTTCAAAAGTTATTTAATGAAGGCTCATATAATAGAAAGTGATTTTACATAATATACTCCAAAGTGATTGAGGTAATATTAAGATTTAAAAGAAATTTGGATGAGAAGATTAATGGTCTCTAGAAAAAGTCAAAAACCAAAAGGAAGATCAAAGGTTGAAACCAAAGTTCCATTTCTTAGAACTAATTTTAATTTATTACATTTGATTGATTTAAATCATATACATTTCATGGTACAATTTGTCCCTTTAATATATATATACATATAATTTAAAAATAACTAATTCAAAATATCATTATAATACACACATTTCAACAATAACTAATTCAAATTTTATTTCTTCAGCCTAAAAATTAAACTACTGTCTACTAATAATTTCACCCACGTGCAACACACGTGCATATTATTAGTACTATACCTATAATACTTTGACTTGCCTCTAGATGCTACATACTTGTATGTTTTATATTCACGTAAAGAAAGAAATAAAGTTCCCAAGCGAGACATTCAATACTTCTTTTTTGCCAGGGTGCGGATTAATGTGGTATTGTTACTTCCATTAATCTGATTATTCCTTTTATAATCGGGAAGGAAGACGAAATTGCTATTACATGGCTTAAGTGAATTGGAAACCGTCTGGAAGTAAGATGAAATTTCGGGTCCTTAAGAATTGTCACGTATTCAAATACTTTATGCAATAGTGAAAGCTAATAATAATGATAGCATTAGCACACTAGTGAAAGCAATGGTTGTTATCTTCTTAAGCATCGATTGGACCTACTCTGCTGGAGCGCTGTGCGATTAGTCGGGGGTGTAGACCCGGATATCACAGTGATGACAAAAAAAAAAAAAAAAATTAGCGCACTCATCAACGTCATCAGCATGAATGGTTGAAACTAAAGCGAGATAAAACTTTTTATTGGTAACTGTGATTTTCTAAGAGGAAAAGTTTCATCAAGTCGAACGACTTGAAATTAGTCATTCCCGAACTCTTAGACATGCCCTTCCCAATATTTGAGTCAGGACAACTTCTAGAATCATCTCTTGCCATGGAAATCGAGCACAAACCCTCTTCTATGAAAAATTTCCAGAGGATCCTTGACGAGAATAACTCTTACCAACAAAGAAGTAAAAGAGAAGACTCATCTAGACTTTAGTGGAAAGAAAATTTTCAATGTTGCTTCATTTATTAGCATAAACTCAGAATTGTCAGTCACCAGGGACAAGAAAGAGATCTGTAGTCCCCCCATTGATCAAGAAAGGTGAAGAGTTGAGCAATCTCTAAACTGCTCAGAAGATGCACTAGGGAGCTTTGGTCAATGAGGAAATCGATCCGATCTCCAACTTTCAAGTTACTCTCTTGTACTACATCAGTGACCACAATCAATCTCGAGTTTTTGCTGATGGTTCAACTCAGAGACATGGCGAAGGAACGCAAGCTCAAAAGGTATTCTAAACTTAACAAAAGTGACTTGATCAAGCTTCTCGAGGAGTCACTTTAGAGAAGGTCGTCTGATACTGCTATCTACTTCCAGTCATTTAGTTTTCCTTCTGATTCTAGTCATTTAGTTTGCTCTATTTGTGATCCTTCTCCTGCTTCTATTACTTTGATGTCCATTTTTGGTGTATGTATCGGGGTCCAAATTGTATGCATGCGTGTGTGTTTTTTTATTATACTTTGATGTTCATATTAGTACGTGTCAGGGTCCAAATTTCTGCCGGGAGATTTTCAGTTTCATGAATTAGCATCTTTGTTTTAATAAGTATTATTACTTTCTCAATGCTAGCTCTATTTTTTTTTTTTTTTGAGTTTTAACAAAAACTTTTCCCTACAAAGTATGAAGATTCAATATCTACAAGCTAAATTTTCATTCCAGAGAATATTCTTATATGACTAAGAAACTGTATCTTCTTTTCTTTTCTTTGTTTCTTTTTTTTTTTTTTCAATAGCATGTTCCAACTCGCACATATGGCTTCAGTTTGCATGACAGATCCTGTAAAACAAAAGGCTAAAGAGTCTTTTTTAAAAAAAAAAAAAATGAAAATGACAGCAGATGCTGATATAACGAATTGGATAGTCACTCCACAAGAATTGGTGGCAACGGCATTTCCCCTGATAATGAAGCAAGAAGATGCGTGGCTTTCTGATTTCAAATGCTTATTTAGAGAATCATCTTCAGAGCTGTTCAATAACACGACCAAAGAGGCAAGAAAGCCATTGAAGAAGGATAGACAGGAACCAATACTGTTGAATGAAATGCAGCATACTGAAGGAGTTAGAGCAGAACCATTCAAGTCAAACTTCTTGAAATCAAGGATTCCCAAACTCCCAGACATGCCCTTCCCCATATTTGAGTCAGGATTACCTCCAGAATCATCTCTTGCTATGGAAATGGAGCACAAAACCCTCTTCTATGAAAACTTTCAAGAGGATCCTTGATAAGAAGAACTCTGTGAACAAAAAAGTAAAAGAGAAGACTCATCCAGACTTTAGTGGAGAGAAAAGTTTCAATGTTGCTTCGGCTGTTAGTACAAACTCAACTTGTCAGCCACCAGGGACAAGGAAGAAATCTGTACTCCCCTCAGTGATCAAGAATGGTGAAGAGTTGAGCAATCTCCAAGCCGCTCAGAAGATGCACGAGGGAAGGATGAAAGCTTTGGTCAATAATGAAATCAATCCGATCTCTAATTTTCATACAGCGAATGGATTTGGTATTATGAAGTCTCTCAAGTTACTTTCTTGTTGTACATCAGTGGCCACAATTAATCTCAAGGTTTTGCCGATGGCTCAACCCAGAGCTATGGCAAAGGAACGCAAGCTTGAAAGATACTCTAAACTTAACAAAGTGACTTGATCAAGCTTCTCTAGGAGTCACTTTAGAGAAGGTCGTCTGATACTGCTATCTGCTTCCGGTCATTTAGTTTCCCGTCTGATTCCAATCATTTAGTTTGCTCTATTTGTGATCCTTTTCCTGTTTCTATTACTTTGATGTCCATATTGGTGTCTGTGTCGGGGTCCAAATTGCGTGCTACATGTGTGTGTGTGTGTGTTTTTTTGTGATCCTTCTCTTGCTTCTATTACTTTGATATCCATGTTGGTGTATGTGTTGGGGTCCCAATTTCTACCAGGTGATTTTTCAGTTTCATGAATGAGCATCTTTATTTTAATAGGCATTATGACTTTCTCAATGCTTTTTTTTTTATTTTGAGTTTTGACAAATTTTTTCCCGTACAAAGTATAAGGATTCAATATCTACAAGCTAAATTTTCATTTCGGAAATGATTCTTATATGACTAAGAAACAGTATCTTCCTTTCTTCTTTTTTCAGAACATGTTCCAGCTCGCATATATGGCTTCGGTTTGCATGACAGATCCTGTAAAACAAAAGCTGAAGAGTTCTTTTCAAAACAAAAGATGAAAATGATACAGATGCTCAAATATCCAATTGGATAGGCACTCCACAAGCATTGGGGGCAACGGAATTTGCCCTGATAATGAAGCAAGAAGATTTGTGGCTTTCTGATTTCAAATGCTTATTTGGAGAATCATCTTCAGAGATGTTCAATAGCACAACCAAAGAGGCAAGAAAGCCATTGATGAAGGAGAGACAGGAACCACAACTGTTGAATCCAATGCAGCATACTGAAGGAATTGGAACGGAACCATTCAAGTCAAACATCTTGAAATTAGAGAGTCCCAAACTCCCAGACATGCCTTTAACCATACTTGACTTTGAGTTAGGACTACTTCCAGAATCATCTCTTGCTATGGAAATGGTGCACAAACTCTCTTCTATGAAAAATTTCAGGAGGATCCTTGACAAGAATAACTCTACGAACAAAAAAGTAAAAGAGGACACTCATCCAGACTTTAGTGGAGAGAAAAGTTTCAATGTTGCCTCGGCTGTGAACATAAACTCAGCTTGTCAGTCATCAGGGACAAGGAAGAAATCTGTACTTCCCCCATTTGATCAAGAAAGGTGAAGAGTTGAGCAATCTCCAAGCCGCTCAGAAGATGCACGAGGGAAGGATGAAAGCTTTATTCAAGGAGGAAATCGATCTGATCTCCAACTTTCATGCAGTGAATGAATTTGGTGTTAAGAAGTCTCTCAAGTTACTCTTTTGTACTACATCAATGGCCACAATCAATCAACTCAGAGCCATGGCAAAGAAATGCACGCTCAAAAGGTATTCTAAACTTCATACAAGTGACTTGATCAAACATCTATTACTTTGAAGAATGTCGTCTGATACTGCTATCTGCATCTAGTCATCTAGTTTGCTCTATTTGTGATCCTTCTCCTGCTTCTATTACTTTGCTGTCCATATTGGTGTATGTGTCGGGATCCAAATTTCTGCCTAGTGATTTTTCAGCTTCATAAATTAGATTCTTTGTTTTAATAAGCATTATTACTTTCTCAATGTTTGCTCTATCTGATCCTCAATAAAGAATGACTAGTAACGAACGAGAAAAAGCATGTTGGTTTTACTATTAACCGATTAACTAAGATATTATATCGGGAAAAATGCACTTTTCATCCTCAAAGTTTACGGGGTTGACCAATTTCATCCTCAAAGTTTAACCCCAAACATATTTCATCCTCAAAGTTCCGTAATTTTGACCAATTAAGGACAATTGACTGGAAATATCCAATTGACCGTTACAACCAACGGTTTTACCCAACAAAAAATAGGTAAAACCGAATGGAGCTAACTTTAAAGGAACAAATGCAACGGACGGACGAAAAGCTCCATTGTTGTCCTTTTTCCCTCTGCCTTTGAACCCCAAAATTTTTTTGCCAATCTTTGCAGCTTTAAACATTTCATCCTTAGAGCATCTGGCAGTGGAGCTCCCTGTGCTCTCATTTTTGCCTAAATGAGGAGCAGAAGTTCTGAAATCTCCAGTGGTTCATCGACTCCATTCTGCAACCGTGGGTTAAGAACAAAAATGAGCACCTGTTGGCGCAGCGAGAATCCGGGAAGAAGATTCCTTGGTTGCTCTCTATGGCCGGTAAGAAATATTTGTCTAAAAATGTTGGTCCTTCAATGTGTTAATTTAGCTAACTAATTTCTTTGAAATGTCATTATTGTTATAGCAGAGACCCGAGAGATGCAGGTACTTTGAATGGGTTGATGAGCCAATTTGTCCAAGAGGGAGAGTTCTCATTCCTGGTTTGCTGAAAAAGATTAACAAAATGGAAGAACAAGTTGAAAGAATGCGTAAGAGGGAGAAATTTTTTATTACGATAATTGTGCTTTTGGTGGTTTTGCTAGTACTGAGTTGGAGCAGTAAAGGCGAGGGAAAAGTAAAGGGAGGCAAGTTGCTGCTAACATTGGAGTGATTTTGCTAAAATTGCAGAAGAACATTTTGAAGCTGCCTGTGTTTGTTATTGGAACGAGAGTTGCATTTTTCCCTTTGAAGTAATATCCAATTGCAGGGTATAGAAAGGGACTTATTTTGTTTGTACAAAGGCTCCAAATGAACTCTGCAATTTATGTAAAATGTGGGATTTAGGAAGGGAAATGTATTTGGCAACAATGCAATTATGAACTCTGCAATTTATTTTGTTTGTAAAGCTATGCGTTGAGTGTAAGAAAATGGTCCTTGTCAAAGTGTTGTTCATATCATATATATAAAATGGCCATGAATTGATAAATCACATGTACTGATAATACAAACAGATGCAAATAAACCACGTTGAAAAACAAATGCAAATAAACCAAGCTGGCAACTAAGCTGATAAACCAAGATTGTCCCACATGTACTGATAAACCAAGTTGAAAAATAAATGCAAATAATACAAACAGATGAACATGAAAACAGCTGCCATATATGTATATCATAACTTCAATACAATTAAAGTGCATTCCAAATAAAATAAAGCAAACTACATGACTGTTGTTGAACATGGGTCCATAAATGAAATAAAGCCAGCTATCACATTACAGCCTGCACTTCCATCATTACTAGGCAAGGCAAAAGTTGAAACAACAAAAGTCATTCACTAATTACAAAAGCAGCAACTTGGCTTGAACAAAAGCAGCTTGGCTTGAAGAAAATTCAGCATGTTGTTTCTCCTATCACAGTAGTTTCTCCTTTCCCTTCGATCTAGATGAACTAGGAACACTTAAATCCGCCTTGGCAGCAGCAGCAACATGCATATGAACATCTCTAATTCTGAAGGGCATCTGTACTTGTTCTTTAGTTTGTGTTCTGGCTTCCTTGGTGCTATATTTCACTTGAGACCTTGACAGCCCAAACACTTCGTACATATCCTGGTCTACTTGATCTGGGGCAGAGGATGTTATCTCAATCTCAACCAGTGGCTCAGCATCCTGTTGATGTTCAGTGTTTGAATCATCATTACAAACTGCAACTGTAACTCTTCTTGTACGTCTATGTCTCTTCTGCACAAAACAATGAGGTAGCAAAAGTCAAATTGCATAAAGACAAAAAAATCAAAAGATGTAGCAGGTTTTTCTACCCTTTTATTTGAAGTGGCAGCAGCAGGTTTCTTGGTTTTCTTTGTTCCCTACAGTTTAAAAGGAAAACATGTCATTTATATACCAAATAACAAAGATAGCTGTAACAAGTCATCAAAACAGCTTACAACTTTTTTTCCATCTTGGCTAGCTGGATTGTTGGTAGAAGCAGCAACTTGGCTTGAACTAATATCAGTTTCTGCAACTGCAGGATCTTGAGCATCTTTGAGAAGTTTGCAGGATCTCATATTATGTCCCCTTTGATGACAGTATCTACACTTGTTAATCTGTTCCACTCTTGTCACCTTCTTCTTAGTTTTTTCCTTGGCTTGTTGAACCTCCTCTGCACTTCTCCTTCTCAGCTTCTTAGGCCTTCCAGGTGCTCTCCCATATAAGGGTGGCAAAGGACCTTTACAAACATCAGTAAGCCCCCATTCACTTTCTCCATTCATGGGACACACTGATCCTTCATAGCACTTCATATATGTCTCCACTGTATACCATTTTGAAACATATAGCAGAGGATCCTTTTTAGCCATCCACAATGCAGCAATGGCATGGGGACAGGGAATACCTGTTAGTTCCCATTTTCTACAAGAGCATGTTTGTTCCTTAATGTTCACTGCATATTGGTCATCATATGGGTAACTGACTTCATAAAGATCATCATTTGACTTGAATGGAAAACAGTCAGGTGCTCTATCTATATTTTTCTGCATATTGTGAAGAATTCTGGGGCAGTAAGGATAAGTCTGCCACTTCTTTTTGGCCAGATCCCTATTTTTTTGCATTCTCTGCATCATGTACAACCGTATTGCTTCAAACATCTCAATTATTGGCTTCTCCCTAGCATCAAGAATTTTGCTGTTGAAGCACTCACAGATGTTATTCAATAACATAGCACATTTAGGATGAGTGCTAAAATAAGCTCTGCTCCATTGACTTGGTGGTTTGTCATCAAACCACTTGGCTGCCTCTATATAAATTTCAGCCATTGCTTCCATTCTGCTAACGAATTGGGCTGGTGTTGTTGCTTTGGCAACAGTCCATAATGCTCTCCCCAAACCTTCTTCTTTGAACCCAGCAGATGAAAAGTTATTGTGCAAGTGTTTCACACAAAATCTGTGGGCTGTATTTGGGAAAATCATATCACATGCTTCAGTTAGACCTTTTTGTTTGTCACTCATTATTGTCTACTCATAATCCTTTTCAATCTTCAAATCTTCTTTCAATAGTTTGAAGAACCAGCACCATGAGTCCTTACTTTCACCCTCTGCTGCAGCATATGCTATTGGAAAAATGCCATTATTGGCATCAACTCCAACAGCTGCTAGCAAAACTCTTCCTACTGATCCTTTCAAAAAAGTACCATCTACTCCAATAAACTGCCTACATCCAGTTAGGAAACCATGCTTCACTCCAGCAAAACAGATGTACAGCCTCTCAAATCTGTCTTTCCCTGTTTTTGAGTCTCTAAAATCATCAACAGTTTTCATTATAACAGTGCTACCAGGGTTGGATCTTAGAATTTCATGCATATAAACTCCTAATTTGCTGTACTGGTCTTTTTCACTGCCTTGAACAATTTTCATTGCTTTTCTCCTTGTCCTATATGTTTGATTTTTTGTGAAGGAGCACCTATTTTCTTTCATTACTGTCTTCCTAAAATACTCCAAATCTAATTTAGGATTACACCTAAACTCTTCACAGTACTTCTTAGCTACCCATCCAGAATGCACAAGAGGGTTATCATATGTAAAATCACATGTGTGATTATCTTCAAATGTTCTTATTTGAATAGTTCTATCCCCACTTAATTTTCTAGCATATATAACCCAATTACATTCACTATTTCTGCATCCAACCCTCACCCTCACTCTATCTTGTTTCACAAACTTACAAGGCCTGCCTTGTTTCACACTATAATTATGTACAACAGTCTTGAAAAGTTTCAGACTTGTAAAGGACATGTACAGCTCTAATTTTGGATTGTCAATATGCTTAGGATCAAAAGTACGAGACCTCAATTTAGACTCTTCATCATCAGACTCATGAATGTTTTCAAAATCAGATTCAGAATCAGGAACCTGTTCTGTTTCATCAGAATCAGGAACCTTCTCTGTTTCATTCAAAGGATCAGGAACCACATTTTCTTTCCTGTGATTGTCTACTTCCAACCATTCAGCATTTTTGTCAACATTATCATGAAATATACCATCATCAGCATCATCGCCTATTTCATAATCTGAATCAATAGCTGAAAAAAAAGTCTCATCACTTGCGTTGGAATCATTATCACAATTATTAGCAGCACACCTTCCTTGTCCTTCATCCCTAATATTATTGTTACCATCACCATTTTGGAGTTCATTTTCTGTCTCATCTACCTCATACGGATCATAACCAAGTTGTTGCACTAGAATTTCATGAAAAGATACTTCAAGATATAAGTTAACTTCCTTAGTTGGCCCAACCTCCCCCTTAACATAACCATTCAACTCCCTACTGCTTTTTATCCTCCTAAAGGTGTTATTTTTCCAATCATAGTACACCTTATGACCATATACACCAACACTCTCAGTTAATCTATCCACTTCGAAAACACTTAGACCTATACTCTCAACATAGTAAAAAACACACAAATCTCCACATTCGTAATGGGGATCAGGAGTATATGAAATGAGGCCTCCATGGTGACATCTTAATGTAATAAATGTGCTGCCCGTTTCTAGTTAAAGAAAATAATATAGATCAAACTCTTTAGGAAAAAAAAAAGCTTCATCATTTCAGCACAACAAACTGTTGACCCACACAAAAACTACCAAACAAGGACCACTTGCACTTTTTCCATACACATGGTCAGATACACATGGCCGGCAAAATATACCAAGTGTTATTGTTTATTAATCACTCTCATCACAAATTTATAGTCAAGCGGCAACTATCATCAGACATAAGGGACCACATTCACACTATAATAATCAAAACAAGACAAATTTTTGGATTTATTTATACCTCATGCAAATGGCCAGATTTGAAAAAAAAAATAGCCGTAAATTGTAGTGGGGAAAAAGTACAAACACAAGGGACCACATATCAGGTTTCCTTCTCCAAAAAAATAGATATCTTTATGCAATGTAGTTGTTGATTTTGGGTATAAATACCGTAATTTGGAGGTGGACAAATGTGGAGCTCTTTCTTCCGCAATGCCATTTTTTTCTTCACCTAAAATGTTCCACGGATGCCGTCTATGCCTTCCTTCTTGCCAGCAGATGCTCGAAAAATGGATGAAACAATTGGCAAAAAAAATTTTTAGGGCTGAGAACGGAGAAGAAAGAAGGAGAAGACAGGAGCTTTTTTCCTTTTGCTATTTTGTGTTTTTTGTCCGTTAGAAAAAGTGGATCCATTCAGTTTGACCCGGTTATGTTGGGTATAAAGTTGGATCTGACGAATTGTGCTTCTCACGTGCAAAGTTCCGTCCCAATATTTGATTTGTCCTCCAATTCCCGTCAATTGTCCTTAATTGGTCAAAATTACAGAACTTTGAGGATGAAATGTGTTTGGGGTTAAATTTTGAGGATGAAATTGGTCAACCCCGCAAACTTTGAGGATGAAAAGTGCATTTTTCCCTATTATATCTGGTACTATAGTTTTTTTTTGGAAGTCAGTTTCTTTGGATTATCGACAAGTGTAACTTGCCAACAATTACTAGATAATCTTAAGTGTTTCTCATCCAACTTAAGTTGTCATAGTTGTCCTGAATTCACAATTAATCTTGGTTAAGTAATTGAACCTAGTCAGCTGTCGTCTTACTAATCTTTGTTATTGCATTTCAAAATCTTAGAATTTAGGTTTCTATCTGAAAACCAATTCGTAATGAGAGAAGGGTTCAACATATTATAAATTTAGCCAGAAGATCTTTTTTTTTTCTCTTTAAAACTGATAATTTTGATGGTCCTTGATCTTCGGATGATATACAAGCATTGGTAGCTTCAATTAGGTCAGTTTACCGAGAAGTTACTGGAAATTGACAGCTTCTTGTTTCAAAATTTGTCGACTAATTGGATTTTATGACTAGTAAATGATGAAGATTTATCCCTTTTTTTTTTGAAGATTTCTTTGTGCTTTGATATACATTTCATAAATTCAAGGATTTTCTCCTCGTATTGAGCTTGTATCATAATGCTTTATGTTGCTATGCATTTTTAGCTCTGACATGGCAAAATAATGGCTTGAACATGAGGATAGAAACCGTCAAGTTGAAGTGGATAGATTTGGCTAGCAATCGGCACTTGGCAGCCTGAGTTTTAAAATGGAAGAATCAAGCTAACTTATGTATATTTATAGATTGATTGAACATACAAACGTCAAAACTCATATCAATTGTGAGCACAACTGTAATGGCAGGATGGAAGGCACTAACGCCAAGTATACAACAACAACACACCAGGAGTCCATTGTGCAAGAATTAGTAGAAACCTCGAGAGCAGACATGTATGATGCATGAACTGCAGATCTCCAGATGATGACCCTCCAAACTCCTGGTGCACATGCGAAGTTTGCCATCAAGGGGAGAGCTCTGATTTCTTTTCTTCCTCTATATTAACACAACTACTGTTTTTTGTTCTTGGAGAACGTGTAAAGTTAATCAAACTCAACTTATCCCCTCCAAGCTCATTTGAGAAGTTAAAATCATTAAGCTCCATCTTAGATGATCAATCAAAAAGGGTGAAACCTCTTTTAATATAGTGCAGACATGAAAATGGCAATTGAAGGATATTTTCAACTTGCAAAGATGAGGACAGAAGGGAGTTGAAAACCATATTCCTGCTGCAAGCTTTTCCAAAACCTCTAGAGACAACAAGGGAGGTATTACACACCCAAGGCACAGAAACTGTGTATGCCAACCCACCATGCAAGCTCCTATCCCCCAGCAATACATCTTTATAGGCTCTGCACACGCTAAAGACATACTTCCCCATTGGCAAAACGGAGAAGACAGGTGAAACAGATGTATCAACACTCAAGTCTGTATCTGAATGAAGGTTCAGGACTACTGTTCCATGCTCAGGATGCAGCTTGTTTGCTAGAGTTTTAAGAAATGGGGAATGTGGGTCCCATAGTTTGTGAGGAAAGATGTCGTCACTGTCATAGGCATCAATGAAAACAATGTCATACAGGGTGGTTGTCTCAGAAATGAATTTCTCAGCATCTGACTCGTATAATAGGAGTCTCTCATGAATCCCTTTCCATAATACTTCATTAACGGGATCAGGCTCTGGGCAAGCACGTTCCCCAGACATCATCATTACTGCAAATGGTGGGAACCCCATTGCTTGAGTTGAGGCTGAAATAACAAGGGGATCAATTTCAACTATGTGAACTACGGCACCTGAAGAAAGCATGAAATGCAATGTCAGTTTCCTAAAATACAAAGTAACAGATGGCAAGAGAAAAAGACCAATCCATTTATAGCAATCTTTGCAGTTCAGCAAGATCAAGATTGCAACCTTTTCCTAACATAACCATAATAAGGCATCCAGAACACAGAGAGAGTGAGAGATGCAGACTTGCACACCAGCAGAAAGCAAATTTACAAATGGACCATCAATAATTTACATCAGCATGAATGCAAGTAGAAAAACTTGTTACATGAGTTTGGAGGATACTGGACATCTGAGACCTCAAGGCAAACATTTTCTTGTCTAACCTTCAATTTTACTGGCCATAAAGAGAGGTATGCTTCCCCCACCATGACCAATGCATAATACATTCATGATTTTCTTCCCACAAATAGCACTATTGAGATCAAAGTTGCAAGATGAGATGGTAACTAACCCAGCGGATATCATGCTCTTCACATCTGCAAGAAACTTCTGGTATAAGCATCAAGCTAAAGCATACAAACATTTTAAATTAGTGAATTTTCATAAACAGTTATCAATCAACATGACAGGTAACTAAGACATCATATCCCAGTTAGTTAAATATAAACAAGTTTGAAGCAGTGAACTACAAACATGGTATTTAGCTTGAGAGAAATTATGGTGACATACATCCAGAAAAGAAAAAGAAAAAGCAAGTATTACATGGAACAGCCAGACAATGTGGCTGCTGCATATAGAAAACAGAAGCAGGATCGGACTTCTCATAAGCAGCCATGATTTTAACCGTGCTTTGTCGAGTATCATCATTAAAGTGAAGAGTTCGCCATTGATAACCAATAACCTTGAATCCATTGTTTTCACAGAAAGGATGTATCTCAGCAAATCTTTGCTGAAGCCAACTCTCTGTTTTGTGCCAGTATATGTTGTCCTGCATCCAATTTTGAAGCCCTTTGATATTCCTAGCCAAGTAAGATATAAAAAACTTCTTTCTTCTAGACACTATATACAAACCATGCAATTGATGTGCAAAACTCGTCCAAATTATCAAAGAGAAACTAAAGTTGGGAGCAAGAGGGTATATTTTATTTTCTTCTACCATCTAGAAGCTATGCACCGAGAACGCTTAATCAATGCAGTTCAGACAAATAAGAAAAGTTTCCAACTTTGTCCCTTCCTCTATCCGTGAAAGGGGCATAAGTAGATGCAGCAACTCATTGTCATTTGAAGGCATATATAAGAAGAAAATTTTCATTTGGTTGGTGATAGAGGACCGAATTCTGTCCAACAGCTTTTGTTTCCATAGTTTGATCAGTGACTTTCACTGGTCAGAGAATTAAAAACAATTCAAATTTTCCTTCACCATTTACGCTTTATCCTCCTAGTTTCTTCTAACAGCTCGGTTCCTCATAATTGATAAGCATTAACTCCAAAAATTGCTTCTATTTACAGATATTAGGAATGCAAAAGTTGTGATAATAAAAACATTGGTAATCTGAAATTACCAATACATACGCAATCATTCATCTACGAGAGCCAAGATAGTCTACTTTTATACCAAACTCATTCGAAAATACTCTTCTTCAACAACAAACCCATATATTTCATCACGACAATATTTTAAAAAAAAAAAAACTTCAGACAATTTTGATACAAATGCAAGTATAGGGAAAGAAGGTAGAGGGGTAACTGAACTGGTTTGGAAGAAGGGTAAGCTAGGACGGAGACAACACCGTTGCCTTTGTCGGAAACTGCTCGGAAAACCGTTTGACCATCTGAACCGGAGTCGGTTCCCCACCACTCAGAGGAGTAAAACCAGTCGCCTTCATCTCCAATATAGCGACGAATTGCAGTAGAAAAACGGCGGAGATTGGATGACAAGCTTGATTTTACTTTATTAATCATTGACGAATAAAGAATCGAAGACATCCTAATTGCAAGTTTAAGTAATTTAAGGAAAGATTAAAACCCTAGCTAAAACCCTAAAGAGTTTGGGGATTTTGTGCTTTCGAAATCTTTAACAGTAACGGCTTTTTAAGGTTTAAAGCGGTGAATAGCATAATTGTTTTTTCCTTTTTTTTCCCATTTTTTTCTTACTACGATCTAAATCAAGGAAATTCAAAATTGTCATTATATATATATATATATATATTTCGTATATTAGTACAATTTCAAGCTTCATTTTGCGACAACAACTTTTATTAAAGTATTACAGTTTTTTTTTGAAAAAAAAAAAGTTAGGTCAATTTGGTTTATATCAACATATGCTTAACCTAATACGAAATTAGCAATAACTAAACCAATTTGGCTTTTTGTATTAACAAGTGCATAACTTTTGGTTGTATTTTACTTCTTGTGATCAACTTTGTACACAGTTTAAGGATTTTGATTTTTGACCAACCAACAAATAAATCTTTTCATGATTACCCCTTAATTTAGCTTCACATTTTGTTTGTTGCTTCTGAATTTTGAATTTTATAATGATTTATTAGAGTATTTAATATTGAAACATAACTTTAATGCCCTTTTTGAAAATTGAAAAAGGGTAAAATTGGAAGGTTAGCCTTTTTTATTTAATGACAAGTAATTTGAGACTGGCTAGAATAGATATCAAGATTAATAAAATAGGATGGAGGGAGTACTACACAAACATAAGTCAAGCCAATTTGTTCATGATTCAATACATTATTAGTATTAATCAAGTAATTGCTGACATTAACACGTGGTTATTGGACACAAATAAGAAGAACAAAATTTCCCACTTCTTTAACAAGACTACATCATAATTTATATTTTATGGTACAATGAGTAGTATAATTAGACTTTCTAATAATAAAAAATAAATCATCATGTTAAATAAATAAATGATTAATCTTTTATATACTGATAGTACATGTACTAATAGAGTTAGATGCATCTTATATATGCAAAAAATTAGATTTTAAATTTTAAATCTCGATTAGTAGTCATGCATTCACAGTGTATACACTGCAACATATAGAAGATTAATTTTATAAGAAAAATTTTCAAAAAAATAATCATAAAAATTTTCATAAAATAAATGAATTTTTCAAAAAAGCACAATCAACCAAAAGGAAAAGAAGCTAGTTTTTTACATTTCTCTAAATTATAGTAACAAAAACAATAATAAAAAACCCAAATGGCTAGCTTTTGTCTATTTTATGTCCTAAAAAATTTAGAAAAATAAAAAGAGATTAAAAAAAAAAAGAGTTTGTCTATTTTATTTGCTCCACGGGCCACATATGTTATTATAGCTGACCTTTGCGTAACATAAGAGTGTCGTAGAAGCACACTTTTGCAACGAGTCCCCATCCCACCCGGCCAACTCTTCAACTTCCACAGAAACACGTTGCCAAAAATACACAAGAGTTGACCCGATCGTCAATGTCCATCCGTCCCCCCATTTCCAAAAGAAACGCAAATCTGATTCATCCAACTCGAATTCTCAATTTATCAAACTTTCCCTATGGCCCATGTGTCTTAATTACTTGTCCCATTCCCACTTCTAAACGAACAAACACTGCCTAGAAGAGCCTAACGTTTGACTTGTCCTTTTAGTATCTAATAGTACCAACGGTAACCCCCCAGGCCCCAAGAGATCATTCTATGCTGCTTGCTGACTTTTAAGCTTTTTTTTGTATCAGTTGTCGAAAAAAGGCATAAACGAAATAATCCTTCAATTGCAGCGCTTTTTTTTTTTTTTTTTTTTTTTTTCTTTTGTGGGTTTCAAGAATTTTGTGTGAATTCTTGTGACCCAAAATTGAAAAAACTCTCCTGATCACTCCTGAAGCATCTGCAAGCAGAATAACAAGTGGGTATCTTGAGCTTTTGATCTTTTAATTTTTGGGTTCTTTGTGGTGTTTTCTTTGTGGTGCAAAGGGTTGTCAATTGAATTCCCTTCTGTTGTTTTCTTCTCCAGTGTATCCAAAAGTGAAAGTGAGGGAACAAGAAGATTATGATGATCAATATGAGTTTGAGACCAGGTCTTTGCAGTCCTTGAGGACTCCTGAATGTTTCTCTTTGAATGACTTCTCTTCTCCAGGTAAACCACTTGATTTGTTTACTTTCCTGTTCTCACTCCTGAAGAATTTGTTTTTGATGTTTTTGTGTTTGTATTGTTGCTGAATTTCTTTTGTTGTTCTCTTCTTTTACTTCGTCTCAGTTTGTTCCCTTCTTTTACTTCACAATTGAAAGAATAACAACAGAAAGTTTCCTTTTTTTCCTTTTGTTTTCTGATTTGCATCCTGAGCTCCTAGATCAAATTATATGTTGTTATTTTACGAGATACATATTCGATGAAGTATTTGGCGCGATCGAGTGAACTTGCCTATGCTTCTGCTTGGAGCAGTATATTTATCATAGCACTGACAAACTTTGTGCACTCTTTGTTCATTAAAACCATGGTATTCTAGCACTGGAGAGAACGGCTTTCATTTAGTTAGAGAAGTTTTATCTGATGAAAGCCATCTACTTAAAGTAAACATATACATATATATCAAAGAAATGAAGGAATAAATCTATTGAGAATTTTCTTTAGGACCTTGAATAGTTGAGTGTTTTACTTTTTGAGTAGCTTCTTATGCTAAGCCCTTGTATATTCTGTATTGTTGACTTTCTTTTTTTTTTTTCCTTTGGAATGTGAAGACAATTCCCCTACATCTGTTGTGAGAGTGCCTCGATTTGATAGCTCTACTTCAGGTATACCTATTGTCTCTGTGTGTGCAAAATCTCATTCTTAGCCCGCTAGTACCTGCAGGGCATATATTTTATAGTTATTGTATTGACTTAGTATCCTCACTGGTGATCAAAGGAGCAATTAGCAACAGGAAACAGAAACTCTTGGAAGAAAACAAAACAAATATCAGAGCTAGTCCAATTCCAAGACCACGTGCTGTCTTGTCCAGTCCAGGTACATCCTTTTTGAACTTCTCACAGAGCCAATGCTGGAAAGCTGGAGAAATATGTTTTATTTACATCCAACGTGGCCTGTTGAATCCGAAGAAGCTGTATAAAACCATATTATGCAGTGAATTATGTTTGAAAGGAGGGCCTCTGGAAAAATGCATATTACTGTCTGGAGAATAAACAATGTGTTTTCTGTGGCTTTGAGTAATCTCATCCACGAGTGAGTGAACTTTCTTTTCTGTGGCTTTGAGTGCTCTCATCCACGACCAAGTGAACTTTCATCTAATGTGAACATCACCCTTTTCTTGGGCATGATATTGACTAAGAGACAGTTACAACAGCGGGGATGTGACATATGGGGAACTCTCCTATGGTTTGAATCATGGATAATTACTTCTATGTAAGCGATAGGACTAAAGGGGGATTCTTCTTTGATTAACGCCACTAATTCTATGTCATTTTAGGCCACTTTCCGGAAATATTAATATGGTTTCTTTTCACTGAATATCCCCTCTTGAATCCCCATAAATCTGTATAAAACTAAATTATTCAGTGAATTTTGTTTGAAAGGAGGCCTCTGGAAAGGTACATATTACTCTGGAGAATGAGTGATATGTTTTCTTCGGCTTTGAATTCTCTTGTTCACACAATGATTGAACTTTCATCTAATTGAAAATCTCCCTTCTTTTGGGCATGACATTGAATTAAGGGACAGTTAGAGCAATTAATAGCTAGGGATGTGACATCTTGGGAACTCGCGCAGGGCAAAATCGTGGATGATTAGTTTTATATAAGTCACAGGACTGAAGGGGAACTCTTCTTCTATAATTAATGCCACTAGATCTATGACTTTTAATGCCACTCTTCTTTATGGATGACTCCTTTTACATTGTGTTCCTTGTTCTGTTGTGAGCACAAAATAGTGTCTGACTGCTGTTGCTGTTGCAAAACAAATATTTGTTGGATTATCTCAATTTCATAACTGTATGTCGTTGAGTTAAATAACTGGCCTTAATTGTTCTTGTTGAAATCCTAACATGTCAACCTTGGCCTATTTTTGTAATCTTTCCTAAAATGAAAAGAGGGGAAAAAGGGGATTTCGAAATGCTCATATTAATGTTCTTTGCACCTTTAGGTATGACTGTGATTGGAGTAACAGATCTTTTCTAATATCGACATTTAAATGTGAAGGTGTTTGGAAGATCTGTTCCTACCAAAGCTTAAGCAAAAGTGAATGAGTTAGAGACGTCATAAACTGGTCAGAGATGAAAAACAGTCATTTTCTAGAAGAATATGCTTGCATCTTCTAATCTTTTAGTGTTTATTGTATATCCTTTTAATCGATAGGTTAAAACTTAGTAGATGAATATGTCCATTTGGCTTCCTTTGCATCAGGTTGTTCTTGTTCTCATATAGCTGCAGTCTGTGATAACTATTAACTGGTCAAGAATAACTGTTTTGATCAAAGGGATCATGACTCAAACCAACTGTAAGGGAAGGCATCTAATAGTTGCAGAAACTTTGGAAGACAATCAAGGACATTGATTCAAATATTTCATGCTTTTCTCCACCCCTATGTCTCAAAAAAATGGGGACAACTTTCTATCTGAGTTGTCCCAAAATGAATGCTTGATTTTCTACAACAATAATTCATTATCTCTATTTTTCGAGAAGCACATTCTACTTATAAATTTTTACAGAACATGTAAATCTTTTAAAAGTCGTAGGTAAATACAACGAGCTTTATGTTATCCAACACAACTCAGACATATGAGATCACAAATCCTCAAGCTTGACCTCCCAAGAGGAGCCTTTTGCTTTCACTGCCAGGAGCAGATGCTTCTATCTACACTTTTTTACCGCTTAGCTCCAAGATGCTGGTCCGAATTAATCTTTTGCAATGTTGAATTCTGGTTTATTGTTTATGTTTGGGTTCAGATAATGATCAAATGATTGGAAGCAAAAACAGCCAAAAGGTGAAACATAGTACTTGCCAGTCATGAATAATGGCAAAGCCTGTTTGAGAATAGACA